>NW_009629207.1:0-16235 GCF_000690535.1 Cariama cristata | reverse complement strand
TTATTTCAATTATTAAACTGTTCTTATCAACAGCTAGGTTTTACCTTTTTTCCAATTCTCCTCCCCATCCCACCCGGGTTGGGGAGGAGTGAGCAAGCGACTGCGTGGTACTTAGTTGCTGGCTGTGGTTAAGCATGGGGTGAAGAAAGTTCAAGAGGCAAGAGTCTTCTGTGGTAATACTTAAATTTAACATATTTTAGATTTATTTCACATTTTATTCATATGTTTCAGTAGAATGTCTCCTTATTTTCTGTGTTAAATAAGACTAATATGAAGGTTATTTTTAAGGATATTATTGGGCTATTTCTACAGTAAATCATCAACTGTAGAAACATATACTTAATGGCAAAAAAAAGGGCAAAGGGGAAATTACTGTATGGCCCATGTCATCCTTTTTTTTTTTTTTAAAGCGAGAACTGAGATTTTATTTGCAGAGCTAATCTCTGGTAGTATTTAAAATGTTGACAATTACTTCATTAACATGAAATTAGGCTTCATGGTTTACCATTGTATATATAATGCATACTTACAGTGGCTCTTCCTTCTCAATTTTCTTACTGCTATGAAGATCCTCTTGTTCCTTCATTTTATCTACAGCTTGTGCTTGTTTTTCAATCTCATTAAAGCTTTGGCTGCTCACTTTTTGTGCCCCCAAACCACCTTTTTTGGCACCGAGCTTGATTTATTGAAAAACAAAAAAACAAAAGCCCCAACATTATAACTGAGACAATCACCTCAACTGATTTAACAGTCAATTTCTAAAGCAACGTCAAACACTATACTCTGATCGGGAGGTATATGCAAACAACAATTAAAATCTGGGGCAGAGAAAATATTTTTTCATGTTTTGACCCTCTACATACTTCTACTAACTCTCACAAATTTAGTTAGCTCTGCAGTCAAGCATTACAGGGTAATGAAACTATAATAGTTTTAACTGTTCAGAGGTTGGCTGAACATGAGCCAGCAGCATGATCAAGTGGCCAAGAAGGCCAACAGCATCCTGGCCTGTATTGAAAATAGTGTGGCCAGCAGGACCAGGGCAGGGATCGTCCCCCTGTACTCGGCACTGGTGAGGCCTCATTTTGAGTGCTGTGTGCAGTTCTGGGCCCCTCACTACAAGAAAGACCTTGAGGGGCTGGAGCGAGTCCAGAGAAGGGCAACGAAGGTGGTGAAGGGTCTGGAGCACAAGTCTGATGGGGAGCGGCTGAAGGAGCTGAGGGTGTTTAGCCTGAAGAAGAGCAGACTCAGGGAAGACCTTATTGCTCTCTACAACAACCTGAAAGGAGGTTGTAGCCACGTGGGGGTCAGTCTCTTCTCCCAGGTAATGAGCAATTGGACAAGAGGAAATGGCCTCAAGTTGCGCCTGGGGAGGTTTAGATTGGATGTTGTGAAAAATTTCTTCCCTGAAAGGGTTGTCAAGCACTGGAACAGGCTGCCCAGGGAAGTGGTGGAGTCACCAGCCCTGGAGGTATTTAAAAGACATGTAGAAGTGGTGCTTAGGGACATGGTTTAGTGGTGGACTTGGCAGTGTTAGGTTAATGGTTGGACTTGATGATCTTAAAGGTCTTTTCCAACTTAAACGATTCTATGATTCTATGTTTAAATAAATAATATAATATACAGCACAACTTTAGTTTCTTAATAATGATTTTGTTGTATAGGAATAATATAATAAAATTTGTTGCAGTGGAACCATTTGGTGCTCACTCAATTCACAACTTACGTTTAGAAGTGGCAAAGATTCTTGAAGTAGTTCTCACTGGCCAGCGCTAATGTGTTATCTTAAGAATGATTTATTCATATTTTTAATAAACACGTACATAGGTATTTACTGATTTATGGTATGAGAGCAATATACAAGTTTTGTATGTATGTGTATGCATGATTAGCCTTTGCATGTGACAAAGCATTGTAAAATTTTTTACATAAACACATCAGCTGAAAGGTTCCAGTTTTGCCTCCTTTCTTTTAAAATAATTCTATTTCTAGTTCATATTACTTCAATCCAGAGATACATATTCTTTCATTCTGATTATCAAAGATTTAAAAAAACACTTAATACTACAAATATGAATAGATACAATGATGCTGATTCAGATGGTGGCACAGTACTCAAACTGTTGTTCTTAGTCTCACATATGTTTAACACTGCAACACTGCAGCAATATTAATTTTCACAATACATTTATCTTAACCTTTAAACACTTTAAAGTATTCACGTAAAAGCTCTGGCCCACGTACATACAGTTTTAGGCTCTGACACTACAGTTCATAAACTGTACGTGCACCTGTGTACCCAGTTACATTCTTCTAATGGCAAGGGAAGACACCAGCATATACCACTCAGAGTAACAAATTCCTCTTGTGTATTAGGGCCCTCTAGCGGGAGCAAGAAATAATAGGTTTCAATCTAAATCAACATGCTCCAGTAAACCTTCAAAATCTTTTGCCATACAATAGACCAGACTTAAAAGAAATTACTCCCTGTAACATACTGTCACCCTAATAGCCTAATATTAGGGCTATTTTCTTGGGCCTCAAGAGCCATACATTCAAAGTCTAGCTTTTTCCTAGCTAACTTGAATTACCTTGAGTTGTCTTACTCAGTTTTCAGGTTCCTTGGACCATCAGTCCGAGATACTCAACTCTCCTCATGACTCCTTTACAGAGACCAGATGCCTAAGAAAGTGCTATGACCCCATCCAGAAACAAGTGTGTAAACTATCTTGAAACTATCTTGAATTGAATACAGCTGCAAGTTAACAAGAAATACAACCAAATACCATACTGCTCTGTAGTATGACACAAGTACTGCTCCAGAAATACAGATCTGAATGTCTCAAACTCACCTTGTATTGACAGATTATACCATGCATGTATATTTAGCCACTCAAAAATGCTATTGGAACTCCCTCTGTTTTCAGGATTTGCTACAAAAAGATCTCGGTGCCAACTAACTTAGATCAAAGCCTGAAGAAGCCCTGCAACCCAGTATCAACCAGAGAGAAAAAAGGTTACAGGGCACCAATGGAGTTGCAGGGACAGTGGTTGTGAAAAGAACTGAAGAGAAGTGGGATACAGACTTTGACATCAAGATATGCTTTGACATTTTTATTTTACTCATTTTTGAAAAAATATCACCTGCTATTCATTTCCAGACAGTACAAAGAAAATGACACTCAGATATACATGTGGAAGTCTAGACAGTTCTGTGAGTTATATACATGTAAACAGACTTAGAATTTATCTGAGGTCAGAAAAAAACCCCGCAGATCTGAAGCACTCTGCTATATAATAATAGTAACCTGTTAGACAAATTCATCGCAACAATAATCCATTTTCAAACAGACCACTGCTGTTTTGATATAGAAACAGTTTTCAATTCCATTTTAGTTTCATAAATTGCTACCAAATACTGTTTAGTGCTAACTCACATGATACATTTCCATATTGCAATCTACGTATCTCCAGAGATATATAATACACTTTAAAATATGCATTTTTTTATATACACTTACCCCCTTCTTAGCTTGATTTGGCTTCTTTTTAATGAAGGTGGTGTTCTCTGCAAGGATTAAATGTACATTACTTGACATACAATTTTATTAATTCCAGAACTGCAGAAAACAATTTCCACAATATCAGCCTCCAAATAGTTTTTGGAATTTATTTTAATGCCTTGAAGTACTATAGTTTCTACACTAACAGATTGAGATACTAAACTGAGTTACAGGGAACCGAGCTGTGAATCTCTCCAAGAAAATGTGGGAAATAGCATATTCTCAATCAGAGGCAATCTCTTGCAAATATACAATAGGAATAAAATTACAGCTCAGTTTTCAGTTATAGATACCTGCTAGTAAACAGAACAAGAATGCAGGATTTGCTATTCTGAATCAGACTAGAGGTCCACCTGATCCCATACCATTTCCGAGATGAATTGTTTCCTGGATAGAAAGGTATTGGCTATGTTTAAATCCACCAATGATATGGATAAACATACCTGTATCATCATAAACAAAGTCACAAGCATTATCAGAGGTGACAACCTACTCTATCACCAGATTGAACACCTTTGTTCAATTGCCTAAGTACAGTATTGGGAGTCTAGCTTTATGTATAAAGTCTGAAAGTTCCAGCCTTAATGCTTTGTATTAAACCTTGAAACATAGAAATGAACCTACATTCTGCTCTGCATAAAGTCTGACACAACTCCTAATATTGATATTTTTAATGAGACTCTAAATAGAACTCCCTACCTTCTGTAAGGCACTGTATTGTGCCTTCTTGACAGCTACCCTGAGCCAGGGTAAATCTCCCACAATCAAAAGTTTCCAGTCAACATCTCCTATCGAATGCTTGCACATACAGAAAAACTGGTTTGAGTTGAAATTTAGTTGGAAACAGGCATACACAAAACAGAGATTCTTCACATAAGACAGAACTTGTGATATCCAAAACAAACAAGGAAAGCACTTGTTTTATGAGAATATGTGTTAAAGATACAAATGAGAAAACCAGGAAGTATATGCAGATAACTATTTTTCCTAGTCTCCAGCTCTCAAAAAAAAAAAAACAACAAACCAAAACCACAAAACAAACAACACCAAAACAAAAAAAAACAAAACTAAACCCAACCAAATGAATATAAAAATAGTGATGAAGACTATATGTTTCTGAAGTACTGAGTTAGTCCCAGCCATCACTTCTTTACTACCCCTGTGCTGCTAAGAATCAATACTGTTTATTCTCAGAAACCTGCTCCTGCAGGATGATCCTAAAAATGATAAATCACTGATGTAATTTATTCTATTCTATTTTCCTCAACTTTTTTTTTACTTACTTATAGTATTATAGACTCTTCAGTGTTAAGCAAATTAAGACTCTGGACATTGCAAATATTGTATTACAAATACAAGATTTTTCCAGATTAAATGTTTATGTCCAGTTTTCTGAAAAGGGAGCAAAAATTATGTCTAGGCAGAAAGAATGACCTATTAGTACAAGATGTGTTTGCTTAACATAAAGAACAGGCCATTAATCAGAACACAATGCTCTGTTCCACTTGTGTGCTTTAAATGCAGAACTTAAAGCAGTCTACCAGGAGGTGTAAAACATTAATGGTCATCTTTATCAGGTGTGAAACCTACAGCATTTAAATTCATCAGGCTGGCTGAGATAAGATAGATGAAACCAGAACACCACTGACTAAAATTAATTTCTTAGGAGGAGTACACTGTTTAACAGAAGTTGCAATATAAATTCAGGTATTTCAACTAACTCACGCACACTGATACTAAAATAAGAATTCCGTATCTCTTCCTAGTCATACATTCTGCGTACAAATGAGTATTTAAGTACTCTATACTGGCTGCTATCATCTTCTGCTTACACTCATTACCTAATGCAGCTTTTGGTGGTGTACTAAGGCAATCAACACTTGGTCCATGTTCTGGTCCTAAAATACAATGAATAACAAGAGTAAGAACATCAGAAGGCTCTTTAGAATACTTAAAATACCAAAACACAGCTCACTCTAATCAGGGTACTGTTTGATACATATACTGTAATGTGTTATTTCTATCACAGCTTTACCAGTTACTAAAAGAGCAGCAGGCACCCAAAGATTCATCCAAAGTATTTTGAATTAAATTTGAATTTGGATTTCTATTAAACATTATTAAAGGAACGTGCAGCCCCATGCATTCTAGCATAACGCTTCTATAAAGTCCTTCCTCTCCAAAATGCTTGCATTACTAGCATAGTTAGGTTATTTAACTATTAAAGCAGGGTAAAAAGAGCTCAAACAAAGAGACTACCAGAAAAATGCACCTTATTGTTAACAAAGATTCAGTCATACCTTCATAGTATTCTGGAATATTTTCTGAAGTTTTCTGCTGTAGAGAAACTGGCTCTGGCTCTGATAACACCCATTCTGTATTCTTCGCCTTGAAAAAAATTACAAAATCAGAAGTGCATATAAATAGAATATAGCAAATAAATACGAGCAGTGAGCTCAAAGACTGCCTAAGCATAACTGATTAGTTAATATTGGACTCTTATGATTACAGCTTCTAGGTTTAAAACCTGTTCTCAGAAGGGCAGTTCTTACAGTTACAAGAAATGCCTACCTTTATTAAAAGCAAGCTGGTTTCAAACCACTCCTCAGCACCTGTATTTCCCTCTCAGGAATTTCAATATGCTTACCATCCACAAAATTAATATGCATTTTAATTGTGCTTTAGATTTATTTATGGTATGCTGGCTATTAATTGTCATTACTCATAACAGTAACACAGTACAGGACATCTGGATCATTTATTTACATACCATCACCAAGCCTTCTCCCCACACTAAGCTCTTGCACTTCCAATTTTTTAACACTTAATTTTTGACTGTGAGCAGTTCTCCCAAGTCTTCCTGATGAGTCCTCCCACTTCCCTCAGACACATCCTCCTCAACAGGCAGGTTTGCGACCTGGTCACAACAATATCAGCTTAGTAGTATCTTCTCCACCACTGCTGTGCCACTGACAGTTCATGCTTATTCTTCCCTAAAAACTCAATCTCAAAACTTCCTGACAACTCTCTCAAAACATCCATACCCAAGTAATCTCTTGGCCCAAGGTACACAGACCACTTGTCTCTAACCTCCTGCCTTTGCAGCTACCCAAAAAGTTGGTGTGAAGTTTTACTTTATCCTACCCACACATTCTCTTAAAAGGGTTTGTATCAAGTTCCTACTTCTTGTCCTCAACCACAAAATTATTTACAACACTTTTCTGCTTAAACTCCTTTCTCTTTAGTTTGTCTCAAGTTTATGCTTTTCCCACTCAACTGCAAGCATTCTTCCAAACTGACTTTTGCAAACAGAAATACTCCATTTATTTTATACTATCAGGACAGATGATCTTCTGGTGAGGACACTAGACTAGAATTCAAAATAACTGATTTTTTTTTGTCTTTGCAATGAGCATTTCTGAGTAATAAAGCAAGCTTCCAAGTCTGTAAAATGTAAATACTCTTTCACTGTTCAAAGATGCTGAAATTTATTTTTATAAGACATTCAAATATTGGCTGCCTTAGAAGCTCCTAAAATAAAACAAATAACTAGCAAAAAGGCTGAATTTACCTTTAAAATGCACCATTTTTGAAATCTCATAAGTACAACAAAAAGTTACATTTTGAAATGTCAAAACTGAATAACCAAAAGGAAAAAAATAATTTTTCATTTAAATTAGAGCTTTTTTTGTCCTTAAGCATCCCATATAGACTAGAAAGTCACTACAAAGTCATGTCATTTTTACTGCATTCTTTACTCAGGTGCCGATATGAGCAACTTGCATAGTTTTTTACTACTTGCTGCTAATGCATATGCACAACCACAACGTCATGACAGGTGAATTAACATGCATATGAACTGGTGAAGAGTTTTCACAAGGGCTAATCTGATATACCCAAGCTCTTTGAATTCTTCTGTATCCCAAAATATGCCTCATGATCATACTTGTGTTTTAGTTGTTCACAGACCGCAACTGTACTAGGAAGCAATAATACTAGAACACTTAATATTGTTGCAGTATTTAGGAATATTAGGTGTAGTAATAATTGCTCAAAGTTGAAGATCACAATTGCTGAAGATATATTCACTGGTATTTTTCAAATACCAGACTCAAGAGAGTCTCTGAAACATTAATCTGTGAAATAAACACACCACCTATCACGTAAAGGAGGCAGGAGCAAATAAACAAAAAACAACTGTAGCAATAGCCTTCAGAAAGTTACTTGAACATTTTCAAAGAGGATGCAAGTATTCTAGAGGAAGAGAAAAGCTTTTACTTAGCAAACATTTTAAGAACTGTTAAACTTTACTGATTAAAAACCAAATTTATCACATAGTATATTTAAATCAGAGCACTCCCAACCAAGGAATCGTAAGTCCAAGTGGAATTGTATGCCTACAAAAAAAATATAGTTTCATTCCACATTTAGATACTATTTAGGTCATTCTAAATTATCACCTTAGAAAGTGGTTCACATCCAGGAAGAATTTTAAGACCCACAGGAGGGAAAGCAGACAAATGTTAACTCACTGACCTACCCTTTCTCTATAAAATTTTCTGTCAGGGTTCAATCTTCATCATAGAGCACACAGTTAACTTAAGTGTTTAAAAAGCTAGCATGAATTAAATACAGGTAATGTATACCTTGGGAGAAACATGGGATGCAAAAAAGTCTTCCTCTTTGTTTTGAGGTGACACAGGTGGCATTCCACATCCATCTGTCCACAGCTAGAATTAAAAGAAAGAAAAAGAGAGAGAGATAGAGAGAGAGAATTTTACAGGACAATTGCATTAATTGCACTAATCTTAAAACTACTTGTTTTTTTCCAGGTTAAAAATTTATTGTGTTTTTTTTCCTGGTATATAATTTTTCCTTACAAATTTATTTGAGCTTCAATATATGACATATATGACATTCCTTTTTTTTTTAATTTCATACATCTTTGATATGTTCCTTCACATTACCCATTTCCCTCCTAAAAAAATTCTCAGTGTAAGCTCTGCTGCAATAATACTGTCAATATTTAGTATCACTAGAGCTTTACACTAAGTTTTTTTCATATTCACATATAAGGTATCTTGTCTCTAATACTCTTATTTTGCCCAAAGCAAAAACAACCTGAAAACACAACACTAGCAGTCATCGGAAACAGTTTTCAGATTTTTATCAGTGTGGTACTCTGACAAATTTTCCACTTAGTCTGAGAGTTCCAAAACCTCTGCTACATTTAAAGCAGAGTTTTGCAAGATGCTAACAGTTTTGAGCAATGCCTGATCTCAGGGCGGGCTGGAGGGCCCACACTGCCACAGATCATTCTTAGCATTGTGTAGGACAGGACTATATATAACCTGTGATCTGCATTCCAAGGTTAGTTACTCATAGGCAAAGCATTTCTCATGGTTCTTTCTACTATGTGCAAAAGATATGTGACCAAAAATAATAACCTTTCAAAAAGGTTACTGAATGTATGTAACAGGCTTACCTCATCATTCAACAATCGACTCCATCAGTACATTAGAGAAGAAATTTTTAAAAATGTGACAGGGGAAGGGATGGTTGGTACTAAATCTAATTATCTGAATAATTTACTTCAGCAATTTAGCACATAATCACTTAATCTTGCAGTACAGAATTAAAATATACATTTACTAAATTTTTTAAATAAGAAATACATAATTAATATCAAACAATTGGATGAAATCTGTAATTGAAGCAAGATAATCACGGTTCTTCAAAGCGTCATTCAGGGAACTTACCGTCAACTTAAATACACATGGTATATTTTATTTACTTGAACATGTTTTACATCTAAAGCTGTTTAGTAAGTCAAAAGAAATATTCTCTGAAGTTAGTGATGTGAACTAAATTGTCTATAACATTTATAACATAGAATTATTATAATCCATTAAATTTCATGCTATTTGATGCATAGATCTGATAATAAGGGAACTAGAGAGTTAATCTTAGGAAGACAAGCCTGTTACAATGGTATGTAGTAGTGTGTAACTTTGTACCAGTGCATGACCACATCTGGCATAAAAGTGATAACAAGACCCTTAATTCAAGGACGTTGCGCTCATTATCAGGGACTGCACTTCAAGGCAGGAACTCTTAAATCATTACCAAGGACCTTGTTAGGAGAACAGGACCTGAGACTGCTGTCAATCAAGACAAAGGAAGATGAGAGCTAAAAGTTCAGCAAAAGGACATGGTGATGAAGAAGAGTGGAAGAAGTAAAAGACCACCAGATGTCTCTGAAGACCCCCAAAAGGACTAAAATGGACATATGGAAATGGGGGTTGCCTATGATAATGAGTTCCGGGAAAATTGTTAATATGTTAATCATCTCTTGGAAGTCTTATGAATATGTATAAAAACTAAAAATATAAGCCTGTAACTAACACAAGTACGGTATGCACGCTAGGTGGAAGGATCCCCTGTGCATCCAGCACTGCTAATAAAGAATACTGAATCACTGCTAAATTTGATGTTTAATTTCTTGGAATAAGATCAGAAAAAAACCCAAGCTTTCTTGCTTCTAATTCCCACTCATCTGATCAACTTCAAATGAATCGGCCACAGATTTTAGCAAGCTGAATTAAACAATCAAAACATGCTCTCTGTGTACGCAGAAAAGAACTGTTGTCAAACTTATTTAACACCTCAGCAAACTAATTCTGCATGCTTTGCTAGTAAGTTCTTTCTGTCACCAACCTAACAACGTTTTGACAGCATTCATGAACTGTTTCAGCATTTTTAATGGAGAACAGCAAGTTCAGGACATATATAACTTGCTAATTTTTCAAACTTTTTTTTTTTAGAGAAAAAAGCAAACCCACACATTTACCTGTTGAAATCAAATCGCACTTGAATCACAAATATTTTGTAGTTAATTCTATTAGCACTTTTACATTTTTACATGCTGTACTTCTCAATAATAATTCAGTTCCAGATAAGCAAAAATAAAAACACTACATAATTCATGGAGAAGTGCTGACATTTTTGTTATGCAATACCACTAATACAATTTTGGAGCACACCTGGAAACAAAGAAGTTTCCATTTCGAAGAATACCTGAAGTTTCTGCCTAGAACTCCTATAAGTTACTGCAAATGTTAAAATTAATGTTTTCAACAACCCAGCAATGATCCTGAAATATCCAGCTGAGCTCCATCTCAACATTCTTTTTCCAAATAAAAAAGGTAAGCTACAAATAGTTTAACCCCCAGCTTGCCTATTCACTGCAATGTGTATCAGTACCTCCCAAAGACAGATAAACTTTTGCACTACCAATTAGAAACTTAAAATTACTCTAGGGGGAAAGAAGATAAAGTTTTTCAGAAATCTTAATGACACAGGATACACACTACTCACATCAGTACCATGCTTTCTTGTTGCCTGTGTTGCAAGTGATTTAATCTTCTCCTTGTAAAGCTGAGCAGCACGACTGTTATACTTTGCATTGGTATCATTTGTTGTGCATCCATGTTGATGGAAAAAAGCAGACTATGAAGCAGAACACAGAAAATGCTGTAAGAAACAGGTTCAAAAACTAATGCTATTTAACATAAAAATATATCGCAATGCAGCAAAATACTCCGCTCCTCTACCTAAATCTAAATCTTTTAAATTATGAAGTCTACGTAGATCTCCAAAATACAAAGAAAATTCCATTCTGGTAACCTCTTCACACATAAATAAAACAACAGAAAAAAAAATACATTAGTGGGATGTTTTTAAAGCATATACAAATGCAGGCTTGCCATCACATACAAAGAATCCTAGTTCTGAAATTAAGTGTAGAAAGGAAGACATAAAATTGGTTGCCAATACCTGTGCTTCAAAGGACATTCCTGATATGAAGCCAAACAATGCCTTTTAGAATCTCTAGCATGCTAGAGAGAACAATGCATGTTCAATAGCATCAAAATGACTGTATAAAAATGGTCTTCCTTCAAAAGAAAAGTGTGTGTATACACATATATATGTACATGCTTGTGTATTTATCTAAAAATATAAATATATAAATGAAAAATTTTATTCCCATTTAGGATCTTAAAACAAAAGCAAATCAATACATTTATATCAGAGTTCCACAAGTTGTTTGAAAGATCAAAAAAATTCACTTTCTCAGTACCTAGAATTGACAAGCAAATCATAGCATACATTCTTGCATGAAAGAACACATCAGACTATTACTGTAAAATATAATAAACAAGTTTCTGATAGGATCAGCAAGTCTAGATAACCTAAGGTTATGACCTCATATACTGCTGTCGCAAAGCGTAAATCCAGCATACTAAAGTACCAGACTTTGTACAAAATTAAGCAACAACCATGCAGGAGAGAGATTATGCCAGTCACCTTCTGTGATTACAACAGAGACCATCGTAAACATCACAGATGCCAAAAAGATTGTACATTTTTGTATTTAAATATATACACCTATGAACTTCATATTCAGACTTTTGTTTTTTGTAAACCCTAATTCTAATCATGGTAGAGATTTATTCTGGAAACAAAAGGAATCAAGAACACTTCCGATTTTCTAGCAATCTGATAGCTACAAAGTTCAGGACTGCCTTTATCCAAGATTCAGCATCATCAGGCAGTTATAGAACACAAATGATTAACGTTAATCTGGTACTGCTTGTAAACAGTAGTTAGTAAAAATAAAATTTGGCATTTAATTGGAACAAAAAGGGAATTTTTTTTAATGCAATTAGAAGAAAAATGTTAATTTTACTTTTTAAAATGTCCACAGAGTTTACTAAACGGGTCTTTCAAATTTCAGGTATTAATCTTCCCAGGTAATCCAAAACAGGCCGTTGTGAATTTGAGGTATTTGAGGGGTGGCTGTGGGTATGTTACAACTCTTGGTACGACGTATGATAGGAAACAGTGACATCCAAGCAGAAAGACAAAAATGCAAAATTAAACAATAAAGGTTTCCTGTTATTCTTCTGGTAATATGCTTTCTCAGATTAACTGAAGTACTTTTCAAACTTTGCCATCTCTTCTTTCCAACTGCCTTAAATCTTTTGTATAAAAAAGTTTATATAGTTCAACCAAAGCTTTTAAGCTTTTGGCTAAAAAAAAAATACTTGTCATGTCAAATCTCCCTCTTCTGATTAGTCAAACCTGTGATGTTTTTATGTACTAAGTGGCCTAACAGAAACTCGATGAGTAAATTCACATAACAGCAGTATTAATACAGAAAGGTGTAACTTAGAAAGGATAGGCAGAACAAAAAGAGGGAGAAGACACCATGCAACTGCTCAGATATGTAAGCCAGAGATAGTAACCTAATTCAAAGAAAAATGTTTGACTGGAAAATGCAGAAGTGGAAGATAAATAATAATGATCCTGAATTCATCATTTTTAATATGGAAATATGAAAAAAAATAGAAAAAACAGCAGAATATTCAAGTGTTAGACTTAAGGAAAGCAGATTGTTAAGAAAATTGTTAAGAAAAAGCCTACAGAAAGCAAGTTTGCGTGAAGTTTCTTAAAGGAACAATATCAAGGACAAAGCACAAGTGAAGAAATATAAGGAGCAAGCACTCAGGGAATTACAAGAAAAGTAGAAATTGCTTAGGGAAGTTGCAACTTTTCACACTGGGTGGCTCAACTTTGGGAAGCAATCTCAGTTATTGGTGGTCAATCTTTGAAAAAACATGGGAAAACAGGCAAGATTCCGAAAGAGCTGACAAAAGAAAACACCCTCTTTTAAAATGGAGACTGAGAACAATACAGGAGTCAACAGAACTGCAATTTACAAAAATATTGTGTAACAAACTTACTTGTAAGTACATAAAAAAAAAAAAATCAAGTTGAAAGTAACAGTCAGTATAAATTGGCCCAAACCAAAACACTACTACTTCCTCTCTGACAGTGTACAATGTCTTATCTTTACTTCAGTTGTAACTCAGGTACAAGTCAGATCTTGACTTCAGTGTGACTTCTGACAGTGACATGACTTTTGGCAAGATATTTTCAGAAACCATGTAAGAAAACACAGTCATGGGAAGATGCTCATAAGATAACTTTACAAGCTGTTGGAAAGCCATCTTTCATTAGCTGTCAATGTTTCCTTGTTAAATTAGACATGTATTGACAAAGAATCTGATCTGGCTTTTTCAGTGATTTTTATTAACGACTTGTAAGAAAAACTAAAACATTTGCAATTATACAAAGATGGAAAAGTTGCAAGAAGTATGGACGATGAAATCAGCATTCAGTAGAATTCTTAAAAACAAGAGAGGGGAAAAAGAAAGAAATGGATTGGAAGAATAAAAATATCGCCAAGATGTGCACCAATAAGGACAAACAACACCTTCCAGGCCTAACAAGCCCCAATGTCCAAAGCAAATACTCAGGAGTACATACAGCATTTGCATTTCCTCCAACTTGCATGCATCTCAGCTGAAACCAAGACCAATTGGAATCCAGTTCTGTAGATCTAAACAGAAGGAAATATTTTTAGTTTTATCTCCAAAGACATTTAAAATCTCCCTACCTTTCTTTTTTAAAAATGTTTCTCTCCCTCTCTTTTTTTTTTTTGGTGAAGTGAAAAACATGCATCTATTAAAAAAAAGATCTGTGACAATACACAATGTACAAAATAAATTAATAAAGCCAGGCAGAACTGCCACAGTTTTTCAAACTGTAAAAGCACCTGGCTGACAGGTTCTTCCTGTTAAAAAGCACCAATAAGATACATTTTCAGGAATCACATTTCAACTCTGTCAACAGCAGATGACAATCACGTATAACGGACAAAGTGACAATTCGAAAGTCATAACAAAAATTTTGGGCTTGGTATGAGGAGAATTAATACTGTGATCATTAGGAATGGATTCCTGAGAGGCCTCTTGTAACGCTCCCGTACACAGCAAAAAGGCAGCAGAGGAAGCATTTTAGTTGATGGAAAACATCTGCTTTTATCCGCAATCCATTCTTGGATGCTCTCGCTCCCTTCACGCTGAGCCTTACATTTCAAATATGTAATTATTTATTAGGCCAGAAAGGCCCACAGGCCATCAGTCAGGATTCTCACCTGCAACGTGACAGGCTGAGGGTGCGGATTTACGGCACCGAGGGGCCGACTGAGCCAAGGAGCTGCCCAAGGGGGAGCAGCCCTGCGCCACCCAAGCACCAGCACCCAGGTGACACTGTAATGAACTCCTTCGGGAAGCAAAGCTGGCAAAAATGCTACTTTGCTCTCCAAACTGGCTTGCTGGGGGTCTGATTATCTTTATGATCAATGCACTGTAACACTGTTGAAAAAGATAAACTAATATCTGCCTCAGTCTTGATATGGAGGAATGATAAAACACTTCAACACGCTTACTCCGTTCTTCATTTTCATTGTCTTCAACGTAGAACAGAGCTGACAACAAATGTACACTACTAACACAACAAGCAGATTATGGGTGTGTGGTACATTTTTTTTCCCTACCTATTTACCTAATTCCCAAGCAGCTATGGGATACATCAAAGCCAACACAAACATTAGAAAGGTCTAAATCAGTATTTGAGAGAAGAATGGGTTTTCCTCTCTGAGCAGGTATCTGAACAAACAACCAAAAACATTAAAAGATGCACGTTTTACTACAAAAATATACAAACTACTTACCGAATGAAACTCAAATGAACACCAAGTGATCGATGCGTCCCCGAACAATCAATACAGAGAAAAACACCATATGTTATGCTGGCCCAGCTAGGGTTCTTTGCTCCGCAGTCAAAACACACCTTCAAGAAAATAAAGATCAGTAACAGGACTTGAGCATAACCACGTCTTATAGTTGTATTATAGGTCATGCTAACACCTTTGCAGTGATCAAACTTAAATCCTTGCAGCATTTGTTGATGTGACAACTTCATATTATCCTAATTTTGTAAATATAAAGAGGAGTTACGGAATCTGCCCACACTTGGGTGTCTTTGCCCTAACTAGAGAGGACTACATGCCTTCCTGGTTTCCAGCTACAACCAGTGTACGCAGGGACAACCGGCTGAACAACCGGGTCAGAGCACCCACATCACTCTAGTTCAAACACACATTCAACGCAGTACTTTCAGCACTGCTGAAACACAAAAGACTTTAAGAAATATCTTCCCAAGGGCAGGCTCTCTTCATGTCATACCACTGAGTCTACTCTTTCCTCAGAACGTACATGCGACAGCAGTTATCAGCAGTACTAATGACATCATTATCTACTTTCCTTTACAGAATCCTTGACTCTTAGAGTAGGCCACTGAAATCGAGCTGTCTGAAGAAAGCATCCAGTCCGTGCACCGCTTAGCCCAGCACCCTCTGCCAGACACGACTATTGGTATGATGAATCACGCATGTATTACTATATCAACCTTTTGACTGTTTGTAACAAACTGTGAAAAAGCAAACATATCCACAATTACTGCATAGACAAACCCATGAATTTCTTATCCTCCGCCACCACATTAGACTCCTATCATTCAGCCAAAATTACAAGAGGGGTGTGTGTCTACATCTCATACACTTTGCAGGTCTGCAGACCACCACTTTCAAGTCCTGTTTCAGCTATTCTGAATTTTGTGCTTCTTTGGCTGCAGGGGGGGGAAAAAAAAAAGTATCTGACACGAATCAATTTTCCCTCAGTACTGGGGAAGGTTATGGAGCAA
>NW_009629206.1:1800-20118 GCF_000690535.1 Cariama cristata | reverse complement strand
AAAAAAAAAAAAGGGATATTTTTTTCATACCAAAAGCAAACTATCTTAAACACAGAACTACTTCAGATTATTTCTACTTCCTATTCAGACTTTATATAAAAGCATTGTTATGTTACCTTTGCTGCTGTAGAAAATCTAAACTGTTCAGCAGATGTTGATTAAAGACATCCAAGTTGCTGCGTTTAACATTTCAGTTTAAGTTTAATGGTGTTTTGATAGTTTATACAAAGACTGTGTATGACCTGCAGTAACTAATGGTGAAACTCAATATGTGCATTGTCCTTCATGCAGCTATAGTGCAGATATTAAATTACATTTCATAGTAACAAGAATCTTAGTTCTCTGATGAACAACATTTTGAAGACTTCAACTTTTGATATAAACCTATGTACACTGAACATGTGTTAATTTAGAATGATTAAGAAAAGAGATCTTTAGAAAAAGGGGTCAGGGAGATATGTTATCCTTCTGCAAAGCTTTTATTTCATTTGAAGTCATTACGCTGTCCCTTATATATGAATATAGATGACCTCAGTAACCAAGGAGCTAAAAGGAAACTTTCCAATAGAAAAGGTATTATTATTTCTGATTAATTACTGCCTGTTTAAGCTCCCCTACTATGTTTTTTTCCTACTTTTTACCACTGACACTTGTGGAAACTCATATGAAATAGTACCATTGAATTCTCTATTACAAGCTATTGAATGCAACTTCTAAGGGTGGGAGGCTCTTCTAATACAAATCACCATAGCTGTACTGAATTCATATAGCCATCCTTTATTTATAATAGCTAGGAGACAGGTCTGTTATTTTTACTTTTAATGTAAAAACTTTTGCTATTAAAGATTTTTTTCTCATTTTTCCATTTTTAGGGCTTCCCTCTTCAACCTGTCTGCCCCCTTATTCTGAGAGTAAGGAAGTGTAACGTTTAATATTTTCCTCTGTTGATTTGATGAAGTATTATATTATTATCTGAGATATTTTACAGGAAAAATGGGAAATAAAAGAATATTGGAAATCTCTGAATTAATTTTGTAAGACTGTAGGAAGAGGTATGTAATTAAGGATTAAAGATGACAGAGCAGTTTTAAGGTGCTGTACTTGCACTTTTTTCCCTTCAGATGTGAAATGTCTGTGATTTATAAGTTCTATACAATCAATTTATCATTTAGAATTAAGAGCAGTACACTTATCTGGAAGTCTCTGAATCACAGAAAGAATACTGAGAGTTCTCTATGTTCTGGAACAATCAAACAAGGCTTACATTAACTCTCAAGTGAGTTATCTGTACTTTTGAAGTCTTTAAACCAGATATGTTTAATATTGTCATACAATTCTATGTAAAAGGCATGTTATGAAACTACTAATACAAGGAGGTATATAATTACTGTTATAATGTAATTTATAGCCAGTCTTCTAACAAAATTAGTCGTAGCATGCTGTAGTAAATGTTAGACATTTGCTATACTCATAATTGTATATGGTCTGAGTTACACTGACCTGTAGAACAGTGTGATGTTTAAATGTGCATTTGTTTTGATTTTGTCTAAACTCTTGTATCTTTTATAGCTTTCCATTGGAATAAAATCCATAGGAGCTGCTTAAATGAAAGATGTATTAGTTTCAAATTCAAACCTTACAAAGCATGTTAAATATCTCTTTAAACTTTCCAGGAAAGGAAATAAAGATATTTTCTTTTACTCAGGCTGGTGATTTAAATGGTAACCCTAAGCCATCAATAGAAATACATAGTGGTGTTAGTAAAAACAAAACAAATATTCGGAAGGTATTTCAATGCATGTGTACATAAATTAAAAGTCTATGAAAAATAGGCAAGAAAAACTAGGAGACTACAGATTATGATGGAGTTTAAAATTGGTGTTCATTCTTTACCTGGATTGTCCACATAGATATGTATGATACCTCAAGGGAAGAGTTGACTTTCTAGGCTAGAAATTTTTTATTATAAACCATAGTTCTGGATTGAATATGGAAAGAATGGACATAAGAGAGCAAGAATAAAAGTAAAAAAATTCTTCAGGTAATAAAAAAATTTTCCCTGCATAGATTGAAGTTGATTGAAGAAGTATGAAAAAGGATCAATGGGAAATTACAGTTAAGGTGAGGGGG
Organism: Cariama cristata; assembly: GCF_000690535.1. Taxonomy (NCBI): domain Eukaryota; kingdom Metazoa; phylum Chordata; class Aves; order Cariamiformes; family Cariamidae; genus Cariama; species Cariama cristata. The sequence goes on along the minus strand of NW_009629206.1, from coordinate 17,988 downwards.
AGAAGGTAGGTTTTTACCTCAGATATGGTCGTCTTCAATATTTTCATTTAGAAAATGTTCTTCACTATTTCAGTTAGGAGGAAAAAAAGAGTTTAAATGCAGATAGGGAAAAAGAAATGGTGACTAGCCTGAAAAAGAAATTTTGAGTGTTAATGCCAGGAGGCTGAAGGGAGTGATTACAATCAATTTAGAAAAGTATTTGCAATGGGATATGATATTAAAAATTGTCAATATTTCTGTCTGCAGAAATACTGGGTAGCAGAACAAAAGATGATAACCTCTCTCTGGATGGCCTTTGTGTCATCCCACCTGAAAAACCATGCTTGATTTCAGACATCTCATTGTCAGAACAATGGTGTAAATGTGAAAGAGTTAATAAAAAGAATAGTTAGAGACCTGACAGGTACAGGTGTCTGGCTAAAACTATTAGAGCTTAGTTTTTTATTCTAATATTCTGAAGTTATAAATATCACAAAAGAGGAGAAATTATTTTGGACAGTGAAAAACTTAGGAAATAAGTACCATGAAATCACATTGACAAGGAGATCTGTTAAGTGATTGGATAGCCTTCAAATGGAAAAGGAAATTAAATTACAATAGGATTTTCAATGCTAATTGTAACATAGGCTACAGTCCTGGAAGTGATCTTAGAGTATCATAGTGCGTTCCACTGCCCACAAGCAGGATTTGAAGAAGATTCCTACAATGAATGAAACTCTTGCATTTTCTCTAGGGATTAAGCCAGGCTTCCAGCCTCTCTCCATCACAAACTGCTCAACCTTTTCACTTTGAAATGAAGTACAATTTGTAAGGTTTCTGCCTGTTACTCAGAACTCTTGATGATGGCTCTTTTCTGTAATTAAAAAGAAATCTTTTTTCTGGATGTCTGTCTGTTTTCCTATCTTAATAATTTTCCTAAGTATGTAAAATCATTACTCAGGATAAGTTATGGTAAATCATTCCTTCTGTTATTTTTCCAAACTCTTTTTAGTCTTTTACTGATGGAGATTGTTTCTGGTTTACTGCTTTGTTTTCATTGATGAATGCTTCCCATTAATTTATCAGGACCATACGTAATAACTACATTGACTTTAATAACATACTGTAAAGTGAAATAGTTTTATTTAAAATGAGGTAATATGCTTTTCAGCGTCTTTCTTGTGATACTTGGGATACCAAAACCTAAATCTGCTTTCAGAACAAATTGATCATCTATTTTAAAGCTTATGTTATTTTTCTATTTCCATATATATTTCTCTCTCTGTATATGTGTATTTTAAAATAATGCACACAACATACACGTCTTATGCTACTTCCTATTCATGTTATCCAACATATTGATTTCTCTGTGTTCATTGCTCTGGAAGACTTTCCATACTACTGTTTAATCGGCTCTTGCTCTGTTTCTGCAGCTCTTGAGGTGCCTATTCTTACTCTGTTTCCTTCAGAGCTTCCCTTTTCAGTATTCCCTGTTGCCCAGCACTTGTCTATATAATTTATCTACTACCTGTCTCTTCCCGCTATCTGCTATCTTTTTTTATGAGATGTGCTGTATTTTTTTAATCTCAGCAGAGGCCCCCAGGTCTTCCCAACTGATACAGACATAATAGGAATGACAAGGTACAAAGTAAAAGGTGTATCACTGCTCATCTTAAAAGATTTGTATTAAAAGTGTAAGTATGCCAAAGCAGCTTTTTTCTACATATGAGTTTACATTAGAGTATATTAGAATATATATACTTCTCTGGCTTGCATACAACATAGTGTAACAGTTTTCCATGCCAAATCTTGTGTAAGCTAACATATCCTATTTTACATGCACTTATACCACTTATGCCAAATAATACAAAACTGGCCGTAAGTGACAAATCATCAGATGTCTTCAAATACCTGAAAGGTAGGATTGAGCACAAAATTATGATTTTTCGTGGTTAACTTGGAAAAGTAATACAGGTCGTATTTTCAGATGCTCTCTCAGTGTGCAATTGGGCTAGACTTCAAAAAAAGTTGAGCAATCAGTCATTACCCTGTAACATGTAAAATATTGTGAGATGTAGGAAATCATACACAACCAACCCAGCTTGAAAATCTGGCCCTGTATATATACAGATGGTTGTTATAAGAAGCATTACCTTGTTAGGAATGAATGTCCACTTCTACATGTGTCATAACAAGAATGATGTGTTAGTCTATTTTGTATTATTGTATTTACTATCTGGAAAATACCTGTTGCATTTTGAATTACATCACAATAAATACATATAATGAGAGCAAAACCTTTTCAATGGATGCCTCACAAGACCGTGAGTCCTGCTTAGAAGAGTCCAAGAGTCAAGCTGTTTTGTTCAGAGGATTTATTGGTCCCTGAAGAGGAGGAGACAGAGACTGAGTATTTCCAGATACAGAAGTGGATATTATCAGCACAGACTTCTTTTGGCTAGCTTCCTGGTGAAGGTTAATTTTAGCATTAAGTTCCAGCTCTCTCTCAGCTGGAATCTAGCAGCAGAAGCCAAGCTTTCGGTCCAGGAGCTCCTTTCTGCCCTCTCCTCCCTTGGCTCAATTTGCCCACTGATCCGCTTTTATATCCCTGTAAAAGTATCAGCTGACTTGAGGGCAGATCCCTTCCCTAGGCAACTCTAGGAGAGTTTTCTTCTCCTCTTTGTATGAAAACTCAGCATACACATCTTTGTTCTTAATGCTTATTGATTCCTCTGAATCCTTCCTGTACCTGTACATTTGAATCCTGTATTATGGAAGGAATCGAGAATCTTACGGTAAGTAAAAATGGGTGAAATATTTCGTGCAGTGATTGCACAATAAAAAAAACAAATATGCTTTTTTGATAAGAAGAAAAAGAAAATTTATTTATCACTTTTGATCCCCAATTTTAGTTATGTTTGCTTCTATTTATTGATGCGATAGGATGCTCTGAGTTTCTACGTGTACATGAGATAGTAGGCTGATGTTTCCAATTATAGAATAAAGAAAACCTTTTTTCTAGTCACATATAACAGCACTTTGTTGTAGATACTGACCAAAGAATATGACTGCATATTCCCAGTAAATGATACAAATTTTCTCTTAGTGATCAACAGTTCATAGTTTTTTTTTTTCCTTCTTTATACCTTTTTTTCCTCTCCCCAAATAAGGGGCATATATATTTTCTTTTTTTCTTTAGGTAAACTTCCAATCCTATTGGATTTTTTTTAGATGTTGTAATCATACTTTATGTTTCTGTAGTGTTTTCCCTAAGATTTTACTAATATTCAGTTGATACTCCATACATTTAAGGAACTGAATCTTACAGAACATACAATGATGTGGAAAATGCTTCCACATTATGTGGGTAGATCTCTTGTTTCTACCACTAACTTGCTTTCCTCAGCCTACTTTGGGAAAGTTTAATTACTGTGTAACATCTGTTCAAAAGCTTGATCTCAATGTAAACTTCATGTCTTCATTAATCATACCCTTTCTGTTCTTTGCAACTTTACAACCATACTGTGGTGAATGTGTTGAGTGAACTATCAAATGGATGGGTAGACAGAATGAACAGATGGGACTAAACTGTCTAGTAGTAGCAAGAATGTCTTCTAGACCTTAAAATATCCCTGTATTCCTAAATCACTTGCTCCTTAGAACAGAGATTTGTTGTAAGGAAACCTGACATAAAACTTGTCATAAGTTACCATATAAAAGCAACTCTTAGTCCTGTTCAGGTGACAGACCCCTACAGCTGTGTGTTTCTGTAAGCTAAGTGGAGTTCAAGGGATGAAAATCTGTTTGTAGAGCTTCTGTGGAAAGTGGACTTCAGCTGGTGCAAATCTGGGAAGACCTTATTTCTTTTCAGGTTACTGTACCCATGAAGTATGTGAGGATTTTGAAAAAGGTTCATTTAGTTATTGACTAATGGGAAAAGGAAATGTAAGAAACGCATTTCCCTGTTATTTTATGGAGTTCTGATAAAGTATTTGGAATCAAGTTCAATACATTACTGCAACCATGCTATACTTCAGACATTGTAAAAATACAAAAATATAAGTAAAAGTATGAATTCTTCTGTTTTCCCTTTCCAGAACAACAATTATATATTGGGACCAATTATTAATATTTCATAGAATTATAGAATCATTTAGGTTGGAAAAGACCCTTAAGATAATTGCATCCAACTGTTAATCTATGTATAAAAATTATATATTAAATGTATAGCCTTATTTGTTTCTTTAAAATGAAAAAAAGCAGATCAAAACTGAAAACCACATTGGAAAATAAGTATCTGAATTCTCATTAATGGCTTTGAATATACCTCAAACTTTGCAGTTTGAGAGAAAAAGATATGAAAGATATTGACACAAAACTTTCTGACATTACTAATAATTCAAACAGGAAGTATAACCTCTACAAGTAGAGGAATATCCTGTCCTGGTTATTCTGCCCTCTCCTCCTCAAGGTCTTGCTGGTGCTAGTGGGGAATTCAGCATGAAACAAAAGAATTGGTAGAGTTCTGGTGGCAGTCTTGGGAGTTTATTGATGAGATAGCCACTTCTGGTGCTGCCATCTTCTTCTAGTTTTTCTCTTTATGGTTGTTAGAAATTTCTATATCCATTTGATATTTTTTTTTCTGGGTAGTCTTTTGTTGAGTGTCTCTTGTTTAGAGATGATAATATTAATTTTTTACAGCAAAGACATTTGATGACATAATGGTGGATGCGGCTGAAATATTTCAGACTTCAGTTTTCAAAAATGTATGCATGCTGACTTTGAAATTATTTTAGTTCTCTGTATTGTAGGTTTTGGTTTTGTTCATACAAAAAAAGTTGTGCATATCTTGAAGTAGAACTAAATTTAATCCCAAGAAGGCTTAAATACACCATTTCTCATATTTTGTTATTAGGTATGTAATGTTGATCCTTCTAATCAAATGAAGTTATAACTGCCCTTTACTATTTGTTTTGTGGTTGATGCTGCTACCAATGTTTGGTACTTACTTCTTCATAGCTTTTATACCTCTCCTTTTCTGTCTCCTGTTCTTTTTTCTTCATTTTATTGCTTGAAAACTCCCATCTCCAGATGTTAGCATCTGTGTAAACTCTTGGTTTTGTTTGTCTAGTATTTTCTTTACGCTTGGTTGCTACTACAGCTTTAGTGTTCAGTGGTAGAAGCATCATTTTTTCATCCAAAGTAGTTTTCTTTGTTCTGGTCTTTGCATAATTGTTATAATTTCCAACTCTCTCTTTTAAAGATGTGATGTCATCTTTGCCTCTGATCTTACATGTCCACTTTCTCTGTAATGGTAGTATCTTCAGATATTTTTCTTCCTTATTCAATCGCATAAGGAGTTAGCCATACATACTGCATAGCTTATTTCTTTTGAAGACTGTATGCAGTTGATAATCTCTGTCTCGTCCTGTTGACACTACTGTAATTTTACACATTCAGCTTCGTGAGTTGTTGCTTGTGAATAAACAAAAATGAATTGCCCTCTGTCTTCTGCGTTATTTCATATCAGGTGCAAACATATAATATGCATCTCCATTATATCAATTTGTTTTTCCATTAACTTTTTATGTGGGTTAATTTGTAGTATGCATTTTAATGTTTTATTTAGTACGTTAGTGGCAGGTTTTGCAGATTAACAAGAAATTGGACATAAATGTGGGAGTAAATAGCTTTCATAAAATCTTAGGTAGTCCAGGAATACAAGTGGTAAGAAATACGAAGCCAGTACTCTTTTCTCTAGCTCAGAACTTCAGCTGAATTCACAGTGCTTATTTTTTGAAGAGAGTTTATTCTAGCCACTGAGCAAGGCAGAGATCAAATTCTCATGCAGTCTTTCACAACTGTCTTTACACTGGGCCTTGCCTAACAAAATTAGTTGTATTTAGCATGTCATCCCAAGACTTGACATTTGTTCTCTATGAAATGGTACACTTGGCTTACTTAACATGTCAGTGTATATTACAAGGGACAATGTAAATCCATGGAGTATAGTTTCCCCATAAGTTCTTGGTTGACAGTGTTAATACTGGATAATAGTGGCATTGTTTAAGTGTAGAGAAAGGTATGTCTTAGGTAAGCTATTGGCTTGTGTTGTTTCATTGTTTTATACAGAATTGTTTTAAAATGGCATTATATACATTAATACAATAAATAATGTGATAACATTACCCAACAAAATGTGATGAAAAATAGAGATGAACTGATTTTACTGAGAAAAAATTGTCACAAATGCTTCAATTTCATTTGTGAAATGATGTAGTATTTTATACTGCTGTATTTCTGTGAAGACACCAATTAGAATTTGAAGCCTTATTTTGCTTAAACACTGCCTAAACTAATATTCTCCTGTCCCAAAGCACTTTCTACTTTGTTAGAGACGAGTTCGCATGTAAAGATTAGGACCTTCAAATGAAGCAAAAGGGAAAATGACTCTGTTATATTGGATAAAATGGACACGACCAGGTGGTTCTTAATAATGTAAATGTAGCGGGTAAAAAAAAAGTCTTTGATGGTATAAGAATAATGAACAACCAGAAAAGTAGGTTTTTCAAACCACAGTGTTATTCTGATCAGCTGTGTAGTCCTAACAGCAAAAACTCGATGAGCCTGAAGAAGCAGAAAATGTGTTCTATAGAAATGCTGTAACTTTGGAGGGAAACGACGTAAGTGTACCTCATGAAAAATACTGTGTTTACCTTTTTTTCTGGTTTCTTATTATGGTCTTATGTCCTTTTCTGTTTTTTAAACTTGTCAAGTAGAACAAAATTCTGAAGGATTATTTCCTTTCCTGCTTGGATTATGTGGGTTGGGAAGGTAGCAATAGAGTAATTACTAGCTCATGCCACTTCTCTATTGCTCTTGTCATCAGGTTAATGTGAGGGCTGATGTCTGAAGCAGCATATGCTTCATTAGCTTCTTTGTGACAGTCACTGTGCGGCTGCACTTCGCTACTTTGAATGGTAGTCCTGAAGGAAGCTTGAGGTAAAAACTATCCAGACAGATCAGTCGTCTTTTGTGAAAACCTTACAGACCCATTGATTTGGAGACTGCTTTCTCCTTGGGCACACACCATATCTATGGTTGGAAATGTTGTTTTATATAACCTAAAGGGTTATATAATGTTTATGGACAGCTTTACAAATACCTTTACTGTCTCTGATTTAGTAATCCCCTGTCATATTGACAGTGTAGGACTGAGCTACTCATATGCTTTGGGCCATGTAAAATCTCCGATGTTTAAGAAACCACGTTTAGATGTGGTACTTCAAGACATGGTTTAGTAGACATGGTGGCATCAGGTATACGGTTGGACTTGATGATCTTTGAGGTCTCTTCCAACCATAATGATTCTATGGTTCTATGAAATCTTGTGGGGCAAAATAATGAAAGAATATAAAGCTAAAAGATACTATTGAACAGTGAGGTGTGTTGTAACCTGAAGTAAGTACAATGATGCTCTATTACTCCAATTTGGAAAATATAAATTTGGATGGTAGTAAGAGGAAAGCACTCTGGAAGTACTTTAAATTGAGAACATATTGTGCAATAGGCAACTATAGGTAAGAAGCTTTATTCTATTGAGAAATAATCAAGCATTTTGGTAGCTATTGGAACTGCTTATGAAATCCAGGAGTATTTTATCATGTCATGAGTAGATTAACAAGCTTTTTTCCAATTACCTTGGTAAAGCCAAAGATTAGTGCAAATCTTATATTTTATTAAATATATTCACTTGCAAGCACCAAAACTCCTTTTAATAACATTTTAAAGAGTTATATATTATAGTATAATTTTTCAATATAAAATCTATTTTAATTTTTAGAATCTAAATATATATGTATTTTGGCCTTTGAAAAAAATATTCCTAATTAATGCTTGTCTGTCTACCTACTTTAAAAGGAAGAAAAACAAAGTGAAAGTCATACTGAATGATGAAGCACTTTTGGGGATAGTCTCTTTCAAAACAAAAGTCAATTCTGCAATATCAAACTGTTGAAGCAGAAGCTGCCCTTTAATTAACTTATTTTGTTAATTGAAATCCTGCTTAAACTGAAAAATGTATTTAGGTCGTATCATGAATGCTAGTGGAAAGCTATGGACCCATAGCTTCCCCCTCTCATCCCATAGGCTGAAACTTAAGGAACTGCTGTAAAGCCTGTTATTTTAAAATACTTTGACTGACTTGATACTTAATAACTGTACATAATTTGGTAAAAATTTCTGGCTAAAAACCTATAGTGCTTTCCAAAAACTATACCTCTGTATATTGAGTTTTCAGGTAGTAATATTTTTATAGTCATAGTAGGGAAAAATGATTTCATTTTTTTCTGGATATTTCATTACAAATTATGCATGCACACACACATGTAAATGAAGAGAGATTTAGGACATCTGTAGATACATCTATTTTACTGAGTCACTACCAAAGCTGGTTATGTGTTCTGGGACATACTGAGATATTTCTGAAAAGGACCATATGAGACAGAACATTTATCATGAACCTTTCTAATAAAAATGAATTGTGTGTAAGTAGATGTTTAGATTATTTGCATTTGAACTATACCCTAACTGTTTATTTGTTTCAATTAATAGTTACATTTGTTTTGTCTTTTGTTACATATATTTATGAAGCAGCAGCTGAAGTCTGAGAATGATTACTAAGGTCTAAAGTGGTCATAGTTAATGATTATATTGGATAGATGCTATGGTTTATTAAATCTTTTTTTCTTGTAATTCCATAACTGTACTTGGGAAATTGTTCAGTAGAATCTTTTTTTTTTTTTTAAATGGTAAGATATTTTTTTTTTTTTTTAGTAAATAGTGAAAATGATATATACAAAAGTTCTGTTTCCTCCCCTGCATTTCAGTTTTAAATTTAAGTTAAACTAATATTATTGATCTACTTCACTGGAACAGACACGACCTGTGTTTTAATATGAAACAAATATCAAAGAGTTCTGCCTAGAGAAATTTAGAATAGAGCAAAATTAATTTTAGGATTAAAAAAGGCAGTGTTACAAAATACTTGTTGCCTGAGCTATTTAAAACTCAAATACAGAGCAGAGAGGAAAATATATGGAATTAAGTTTAAGTATGTGGCTTTATGGCTTCACTAGCTAGGCCTAGGAAGTCTCTGATAAATACTCTCTTACAGAGTCTTAAACTCTCTTATACTTTAATGCATATAGCTAAAGGCGAATTGTTATAGCATTGAAAATTTTCTTTGATTATATAATTTTCTTGCAAATTCCACAGTATAGTACATTAATTTTGATAATGAAAGTAATTTTCTTTTGAGAACTCGGGTTACTGTAGAATTTTAAAGTCTGTCTGCGGGTGAGATTTACTTTAATCCCTGGAGTATTTAAGAAGCATTCCTGAGACCGTCGCCAAAAAGTGACAAGATTAGCACTTGCAGTTTATTGACAGAATGCCTCATAGGAAAGATGTTTATCTGTAAAGGCATTGTTTTTTAAAAAGGAATAAAGTTTGTCTTAAACTCTGGGAATATACACACTTTCTGAAATCCAGAAAGAATGGAGCGGTTTCTTTTCATACAGCTCATGGCACAGGGACATAGCAGTTTACAGAGGTAAGAATTATGTGTTGACAAAAGTACACAGTAACTAATTTCCTATCAGATAAAAATATAAGTGCTTGAGGATTAAGGAAGTCTTAACATCCCTGTCATAAATTGAATTCAAGCATGCTCAAAAGTAAGTCATTATTCAGCAGTAAAATTGTATCCTTATGTATATATGCCTGTACCCAAATATATGTTGGAGAATGACAGAGGTTACCAGAAGGTGGGTTTGTCCTTTCTGGGTTTAAAAAACCCGGGAAGAACTAAATCATATCTTGTGTTCCAAGATTTCAGCATATGAGACTGCTCTGTCTCTTTGCTCCTCTAATCTTTTTGACAGAATGCTTTGTGATTAACTGGTCACAAAATCTTGTCTGTATTAGCAGATCTTTATTAATCCTGTGCCCATCCCAACAAACAAATACTCTGCGGTACTGATGCTGCATTCACATACCCCAGTGTGGTCCTGTTCCCATCAAAGTATTCCCTTCAGATTTATGTAGGACGAATAGAAGAATAATCAGATCCTTTCCTCTTATTTTATCTATGGACTATGAATTGAACAACTTATTTTAAAACAGTTGTGATTCAATGGGGATGTTTTTAATTTGCTGCCAGTTCTCTTTACCTCTGAGGAAAGAATTTTGTAAATGCTGAATAATTTTAGAACATGTTTTCTTGGTTAAGGGTTGGATCATATTTTAAATTAGTTTTAAGAGGAAGGAAATCATGTAAATGCTGTGGAATTCAGATAAGCACTGTGCATAGGAAATAAGTACTTTAATATAGGGTGCCTAGAATTGGTAGGTCAAGCTGATGATAATAAAGGACGAGATCTTAACTTTGTTTCAAAGAATGTGTAATCAATATTCACTCTTCTATTTTATTTCCTTTTTTGCTTGAGAATTTATTTTAGTGAAGCTGAAACGTGCAATTGCTTAAATATTCCACAGGGTGTCATGAGGTAGTTGTTGGAATCATTAATACTTGGATGAAAGTAAAGAAACAGTGTGTGCAGTCCTCTGAATGCCAGTTAATGTAATTTTAGATGTGACTATTACACATGCCATAAAATAAAAAGTTCTTAACCCATTAACACATGTATCTTATTTCTCTATCTGTATGAAATACATGCACAAAGAAAAATATTATGAGAGGTCATTTACAAGACTGAGCTATTCTGTGTCAAGTCTTCCCAAAAAAACCTTTCTATATATACCTTAGTATTTTACAGTTTACAGAGCAAGTGCAATCTTTGGCCCATAACAGTAATCTGACATATCAAACTATGTATATAAAAAAAGAAAAAAGAAAAAGAAAAAAGAAAAAAAACATACAATACTTGTATCTGACATACTGTTATAAAGAATTTCTAATTGGAACATGCACCTCCAAATTTACTTTCAAATTTTATTTTACTTTTAACTGTTATTTAAGTTCTTTTAAAATTTGAATTTATTTAAACAAACTTTATACAGTGTACACAGCTCTACAGTAGATTTTATGATTCATTAATTATGGATATATATGATGTCAAAACTTAACTTCAGGCTTTTTTTCCTGCACATATATAATGTAGTAGGAGTAGAATTTTTACAAAAGTATGCCCCGAATTAAAGTGTGTTTGATTATGTTGATACATTTTTCATATGGAGACCAAATTTTTTTTGACATAACTGTTGACTTCTGTGGAGGTGCACATGCGCTGAATTCAGCTTCAGGTTTGTAAAAGAGTTTTTAAATACAGTTTGACAATAATGATGAAGGATCCTGCTTCTGTTAAAATCTGAATTGTTTTAAATGGAAATGACATTGGCCATGAGAAAAATTGCATTACATTATGAAGTCAACAGCAAAACTTAATTTATTTCAGTAGTAACAGAACATGATCCAAAGTGTAAAATCACTGATGAAAGTAAGAATTTGAATCTCTGTTGACAGTAATAATTTGTCTAATTTTAACAGCATATTTAAAACCACTTTTAAACAAATGATACTTTATGGATTTAGGCATATTTTGTCATATTATTTAAAGTGGCATACTAAAGTAATAGACTACTTGATTTTCTTGTTACTATTTATTTGTGCTAAGTGTTATGGAACAAATTTTTGTTTTATGCCAGTGATGTAATAGTGAGTGGCACTGAGAGCGTAGGATGAAGGGAGGCTGATTATTCTGACAGACAATTAACAAAATTTTACACATATGACGTACCACATGTCTTCTCTGCAGTATGCCCAGAAGGTCATAGTGCCTTACAGCCATGGAAGGTGATTGCCATGACAATCAGAACCTGAGTGCTTTTATTCAGATTTGCTTCCAAAATCCATATGGTCCTGTGGACAATTTTTTGTGCAAAACCTTTCTGACTTAACCACTATAAATCATGACCTGTTTAATAAACCAGTGTGTTTATAGGTACCTTACCAGTACGTTTAAATGCTTGCTGGAGGAAGAACTAGACTTGTTTAAAGCAGTTTTAATAACCAAAGCAGAGTGACATACCTTAAATCTTGATGGATATGAAGAAAAGTGAATGGAAATTATGGCCCTTGGGTTGTTTGGTGTGGTTTTTTATTTGTTCGGTTTTTTTAATGTTGGTGGTTTGTTTGTTTGTTTCTGGGTTTGGCTTTTTGAAATATAAACATCCTGATCTCTGTCCAGGTGAGTTTCCTTTACAGCAGGGCATCATGGAAGAAGAGGTTTTTAGATAGGTACGTTATCATCTTTCTTCCTCAGTTTAAGGCTCACTGAATTCGCTTTGCCTCTCCCTTTCTTTGTCCTTATTGCAACTAGAGTAATCTAAGGAGGTAATTCCACACATACTTTGAATTACTGAGATAGTGCAGTACGTTAAACTAAAGTGATTAACATCAGAAAATATTTAAATAATAAAATACCTGACTGCACTGGGATTTTTCCTATAATTTATTAGAAAATGATACTTTTTAGCAAAGGAAAACAAAATAGAAAGGACAGAAGTTAAAAACTTGATATTATACCACGTAAAAACTTGGCAGTATACTGAGGCATACGTGTCATATGCATGATATGTATACATTCAATTGATCCTAGCACCTAAGTCCCTCTTTGAATGTTAAGACAAGATTAATGAATATTATAATCTCTTTTTATTTTCAGATTGAAAATCTACAGGAGCAACTTAGGGACAAAGACAAACAACTAACTAATCTAAAAGACAGAGTGAAATCATTGCAGACGGATTCTAGTAACACAGACACAGCACTAGCAACCTTAGAAGAAGCTCTATCAGAAAAGGTAATGTTTTCTCTTGGAACAGCATTAGTGCTGCTCTTGTGGGTGAAGTGTGTCCAGAAAATGTCTTTTTAAGTTGGTCTGGCACCTGTAACAAAGCCTACGGGCCTTGTCAGGAATCAGGTGGCTCTGTTTGGCAGGATGAGCAAGGAGTGATTCCTGTCTGATGAACAGGACTGAGGTAAAGCAGGATGTCCTTTTAAGTGGGGATGGAGTAAATGGCTCAGGACATGGGAAGATTTTTCCCTTTGTCAATGGGATGAGTGGTTATTTCCTGAAAGAACTGAAAGGCATGGACACCTGACTTAAAAGAAGGTAGAGTTTTGCATGTTTTTATGGCTTTGTGATCTTGATTATCCTGTTCTTTTGTCTGTTAAGCAGAGCCTAACTGAAGAGCCAACAGCAAGTGACTGTACCAACTGTTACCTTAGCTTGCTGTTAGCACTATTGGTTTCCTACACTTAATTTATAAGAGAAACTGTATTTCATCAAAAAAGATGGATAATTACTTTTTTTTCTTTAAAAACAATATGTCTTCAATTTGAAAATACGTGCCAGAAAGGATAAATCTGGACAGTTTAAATTAGTGGCAACATTCCTACCTGTTTCAGTGAGGTCCGAGTTTTTCTTCCAGTTAACTTTGAATAGGAGGTAACACAAGTGATTTATATGCCAAAAAATTAGTACAAGTATCCACTTTTTGCAGCTCACAGATCTTAATATATATCACTTAAATGTGCACAGGTGAGCACAATTAATTAAAGTATTATGTGCCATTCTGCAGTGTGTAATCCTAGGAAGTTATTTATGACTGTATATGACTTTAAAATGCCACTGTAGTGTTGGCACTAACACCTAAAAGGCTAAAATTGGATTTTTTAAATTTCTTTGTATGTTTAATCACCTTACTAACATTTGCTTGATGAACAACAGTGAAAAAAGTTGGCATTACTATTACTTCTGTGACTTCATATGGGTAAGCTTACAACATTTATGCAGTAAAGAAAGTTACATGCATTTTGTTAATCTTTCACTCCTAATCTGGACACAGTGCTCAGCAATCTCACAGAATATTATTGAAAAATGACACAAAGTACTTTTTAATCTATTTTTCCTCATTGTAATCTATCTTTTCTGGATTAGTCTATGTTGTCACTTTCCTAAAATGCCCATAGAGGCAGCTAAGAGTTTAAAACAGTCCTTTAACCATCATGGTACTGTTGTCAAAGTATAAAGCAGAATCAGTGTCACACTGCAAACCTGCCAGTTCTGTGCAACTGAGCATGAAGCAGATTGTCAGAAGCCAAAGAAATCTTGTATCCCATTTTCTGCCTCAGCTGTATCTGCAGTACTTCAGAGAAAATGCACTTATGCAATACCTCTTAGCTGGAATAATTTGCGAAGTTGCAATCTGTCTTCAATTGTAATGTTATTTCTCTGTTGAAAATATTAAATTAATGACAGTTTTCCAGGGTTTATAGTAGAAGCATCTAGTGTGGAGGTATTGAATAGATATGTATACTTGTCAGTGCCAGAAATACAAAAGATTCAAGAAGTAGTGGGTTAAAACCTAACAAGAATTAATGAGTGGCAATAAGTTGTTTTCAACTCATTTTATACTACTGTCATTCTGAATTACATCGAAATAAATGTAAACTAATAAGTAAATGTAAAAGTTTTTATAATTTTGAAGATGTCTTATACATATTTGAAAAGAAAATATACTATTATTGTCAGTCATGGTAAAATTTTACTAAACTCAGAATGCATTATTTTTTAATATTGTAATTAAATAAATTTTAATATGTAATTTTTAATATAGCAAATATTAAAAATTGTGCTATAGAATTTCTTTGTGTATATGATAACTTGAAATGTGACCACACTAGAGTCCCTGATGGTATGGAAATTTTGTGTTAAGCTTTATTTGATTGCTGTAATAAAGGTTCAAAGTCTGACAAATGATGCTAGTTTTAGCATTTTGGAAAAATCGGATAAACTTAGATCTTTCTCTGAAATGTATTTTTGCAATTTGTGTCTACTTCATTTGGGATTACATGGATATATATGAACAGACACTTTTTAAAAGAATCAGTGTGATTAGCGGTTTTTCCAAGTGGAATTGATTAGAACTCACATGGGGTCCCTAAGGTTGAATTCTGTACATAGTAGCCACTTTGCTTACATGCAGTCAGCTGAGAAAGGCATCTTTCTTGCAGTGTTTGCAGGCTGTGCTGAGATATGTATAGAATGAATACCATGGGATATTTTCCTCTGCCACAGAGATTTCTGTCTTTTTGCAGCTGGTGAAGGCAATGGTATCTTTTGTAAGACAATGCTTTTGAGAAGTGGCATGAAGCTGAGCTGTGCTGTGGTTTCTGGTGACTGTTTCGATCACTTATGGAGAGAGTAGTCTATATGTTAGTGATATGCTTATCATTCTGTATTACTTCAGAAATGCTACTTTGTCAATCTAAGAAGAAGATACACAGAATTAGTCAATAATAGCCTTTTTCTACAAAGAAGCTTTATAACTTTTAATGTGTGGCAGGTCTCTGTGTGCTACTGGGAAATCTTTTTACAGTTGAGGAATGATTGGTATATTAGATAAAAAAAGGAAGAGAAAAGCAATACTGCAGAGCAGAATTAATATGAGCTTTTGAGAAACAGGGTACTTGATCTTAAAGCATTAGACACAATGAAGAGGAAGTTTCTAAGGTAAAAGCATCTCTTTGTATTGATTTTGCTTGTCTATTCTACAGAGAAATCACGCACAATTTCTTTCCCATTGTAAGTTTCTCAAATGCTACCCTTTCAAAGGTAGGTTTCTCAGTCAAGTGTAATCTCCAGGATGTACCTACACATTGAAAGAAACCAGTAGGCATCTTCTAGAAGTTCCAAATGAAATATTATGTTTAGCTTTCTTGTGTCTTCTGGCAGCTAAATACCTTGACAGTTTATGTTTACATATGTGTCTCATTCCTATTTGTGTCCAGCTTTCCAAGTCATCCTAGCTGCTTTCAGTAACCTTTCTTGTCCCTATTCCTGTCTGCAGTAGCATTCTTAATATCTACAGACTTTATCAATAGTTATCAACTTTTTCCACTGCAAATACTGGTAGAAATATGGAATAGATTTTTTTTCTAAATGGGACAAAAGAAGAACACTAAGCGATAGTTTCTTATTAACGAGTGCATCAATATAAGAACTTTTATCAATTTAAATTTGTAATGCTGTCAAGAATGGATGCTACTTTCATTCAAGAATACCTGATTTCCATGAAAATACCTTGTTTGGTGTCGTCCCGTCGTCCGTCCCCCCCCCCCCC
>NW_009629206.1:0-1769 GCF_000690535.1 Cariama cristata | reverse complement strand
CCCCCCCGATTATATCAGACCTACTTTGCAGCTATATCATCTTATTTTATACTCTGAGATTAGCCACAGTTTTTGGCTTTACCTTACTACTTTGTCAATGCAATAATTTTTAGAATTTTAATTTACAAAAAAAAAAGTGAAGAAAATAATCCCAAAGCAGCATGGGCAGCTCTTTTAAAATAGAAATCAAATTTGTTTAGTTAACCACAATTCACTAAAATTAATTGGTTTTTTTTAGTTTCTATGGGAAGAAAAAAATATTAAAATGTGATCATATGATATGAATGAATTATGAAGCTCTTTTTAAAGTCCAAAACTCAAATGTTTGAGCATTTATGTTTTTCCTGCATTACTCTTGAAAATACTCAGATTGAGATTTTGATTCTGAATTAGAAAATATGGCTCTTTATTTTTCATGAAAATAGATTTTTCCAAATATCTGTCTCTGATTTTCTTTTTCTTTCGTATTTAATGATTAGGTGGCTTGGTAACACTAAATGAGAAATTACTGTAGGTATCATAAAGCAGCATCAAAATTTCCTGAAATGGACCCCTTTTAATCTTTGTATCTCTCCGGCAACATTGCTGATAAAGTTTGTTCTCTTGTTAGGAATCAGAAATGAATCAGCATAACTTCAGTCACTTTTGAGTCCATTTTAGAATGAAACTGAAAAAGGTATTAATTCAGTTTTTTACCCCTAAGTTTGGAGCCTCTCCTAAGAACTGAAAATTCTTAACAACAATAAAGGTTACATTACAATAAACAAAAAGTTCAATCTTATTAAAAAAATAATTTGAAAATCAGAATATGCAAAAGTGCTATCAGCTTCCTTGATGTTTTAACAAGAAACTTTTCAAAGAATATCTCAGCTCTTGGACTGGCCCAAAGCAGTTCAAGAGGTTGCTTTCATGAAGCTCATACTTATAAAGTTGGTCCTACTGTAGCACCATACAGCAGATAAGCAACTGAGTATGTCTGATAATAGACCTATATGCTGTGGCAATTCAGTTCCTGCTTCTGTGATAACGTGCAAATAGATTAGACCTGTGAGGTCCTAGATTAGTGCATAAGGAAAGCTCGCCAATGCAAATAAGACTGAAACAAGAACACATTGTTGGGATTTCTGCAAGTTAGCTGTTAATCAAGTAGAACATGGTATATTAGGGCCTTCTAACACATTTTTGACATTTAACTTTATGCAGCTGACAGATAAATTAGTCTTCTTTTGTGACTGACTGCGAAAAAATTTATACTATTCATTAATAAGATGAAATAGTATAAAGTTTAATTTGTTACAGAAGAAAAAAGATCATTTAGGTAAATAAATCTTCAAGAAAGAATTGGTATAAAACTAAGTCTGAATATAACTAGGTGGATTCTGACTGGTTATTGAACTATTCCACTAAGTGGAGTCTAGCCTTTAAATGTTAATATTCAAGGGATTAAGAATTTATACTATTTGTTAGAAATAAACTTGAAGTTATTTAGTACCTCATAGAATCATAGAATGGTTTGAGCTAGAAGGGACCTTAGAGATCATCTAGTTCCAACTCCCTGCCATGGGCAGGGACACCTTGCACCAGACTAGGTTGCTCAAAGCCCCATCCAACCTGGCCTTGAACATTTCCAGGGATGGGGCATCCACAGCTGCTCTGGGCAACCTCTGCCAGTGCCTCAGCACCCTCACTGTGAAGAATTTCTTCCTGATACCTAATCTAAATCTACTCTTTTCCGGTTTCAAGCCATTACCCCTTGTCCTATCACTTCA
>NW_009629205.1:0-2850 GCF_000690535.1 Cariama cristata | reverse complement strand
TCATGGTATATAATACATATCTTTATTTTACCCGGTGTGCAAGTTTGGAGGAGCGATCCCCCTTGCACCCGGTGCCGTAGTAAACATGCCTGCTTTATAACTCTCCGCAAGTTGTAGAGTTTGTTTCCGCACGTCAGTGGTGTTGGGGCAAAGGTTGGACTCAATGATCCCAGAGGTCTCTTCCAACCTAATCTATTCTGTGATTCTATGTTTGTTATCTGGCCACAGTACGCTATCTGTGCTTCACCTGTCTACTAGCTTCTATAGCAATTGTCCCTCAATTTCTTCATTTCCATGTTGTAAAGTTCTTTGATAACTTGTTTTCTATGATTTTCTTTGCTTGCTTTTCAAAATGGGGGTTTCTTCAAATATTGTCTACTGGAACCACCACAACCTTGGCAAGGGCATCTGCTTGACTATTCCAATACTGCTGCCTCTATATTTTTCCTTTTGGTATGCTTTTATAGGACCTGCATATTTTTTTCCTCTCTGCTTTTTTTTTAACTATGTTCAGGATTTCCTTTCCATGATTGATAGGCTACCAGATTTCCATTCCATGTTTGTAGGTCATCTTTATTCCACATTGGTAGCCAAATAGTTAAGTCTTCATATATCCGGTCTGAAACTAGGTACAAAGCCAGATCATTTCCTTCAGGTTCCTCTTTTAACATTGTTAGAAGAGCTTGTAGCTCTGCTGCTTGTGCAGAGCAAATGCAGGCAGCTCTCTTTATTTTTCACAGGAGTTGCAGCATATCTAATTGAGAATTTTCCATCCTTTTGATAAAAACTGGACCCATTTGTGAACCACACTGAATATCCTGTGGCACGAAGTCAGCAACGGAGCTTTTATCTGGCGAGAGACACATCAAGAGGTAAAGGGCACTTATATTCTGTTCCAGTAGTTAAAAGCCATATAGAGCTGGTGATAAAATCTTGTCATCTTCTACAGAAAGCTCTTAGTTTATAAGAACCGATGTCCATCCAGCTAACCTAGGGTTTGATACATATCTAGTTTGTACTTTTCCACTGATTACGTACTTTAGTGGAGTACGTGTGATATGTACTACTGTAAAACAGTCTCTAGTGGTGTGTTTCCAAAGCTCATTGCCCATGCCAATGCTAAGCTTGTTTTTTAATATGAAATGGAGTTTTTTGCCATTGGTCTTAAGACTCTCAAAGCAAAGGCTGTAACTTGCATCTCATTTCTGTGTTCTTGAAATAGCACAGTCCCAAGTTCTAGATCAGTAGTGGCCAGCTGAACATGAAACAGCTTACAAGAATCTGGGCATCTGATTGCCAGGGTTTGAAGTAGTGCAGTTTTGCTTCTTTCTGTTCTTTCTATTCTTTCTGTTCTTGTTTGTGAGATTTCTTCACTGATTTGGTTAGTGGTTTACTGATTTCTGCAAGTGTGAGGATATTCTCACAAAAATGTAAGCAATTCCAAATGTGAATCTAAGACAATTATTACTCTGGGCGCATGGATTCTCATAGTCAGTTCTACCCTTTGGTGATCCCAGCATCACCCTCCCTTCCTGACTTAGAACTATTTCTGAATATTTTACTTCAGATTGTACTCGCGGAGTTTTGTCACGATTAGTTTTCAAGCCTGTGTTTTGAATAATGCTGATTACCTCCTGGGTATATTCCTGGATTTTCAATTCTTTTTTTTCATGTACAAACACATCATCTGTGTATGATATGACACAACACATTTTGATGGTAGTTTCATCCATATTTGATATGTTTGATCTGAAAATCTTGAGGTACATGGATGAAACAATGTTGCTTTCTCTCATGGGTAAATGCTTGCTTTTACCAGCTTTACTCTGCTAGGGGGATTGCAAAGAAAGCATTGGTTAAGTCAGTAACAAAAAATCAGTGAGATATTCTGCTTAGTCCTACAAGAATTTCAGGCATGTTTGCACCGCAAACAACCTGAGAGGTGGCAACCTTACTTAAGTGTTAAAAATGCACTTTTAGGCTTTTTTTCTTTGCTTTTAACCCTGAATAAAACGGGAAGTTAAAATTATTGGTCTCTGTACTAGGACCATGTTTTCCAGTAACGTTGTTGATGGTGGACTGGAGTCCTTCCTCAGCTTCTTGCAGATATTGATGTAGTTTTTTGGGAAGGAGGATTTGGACCTTCAATTAATACACAACTTCTATTTTTCCACATTTTAACTTACCGACACACAAAACTTGAGGTCATTCTGTTACCCGAATATCCACTGTTTTCACTTCCTCCGGATTCTTAATAACAAAGCATCAATGACTTGCAGGAATCACTCCACCCTCACCTCCCGCTGGTCAGCCCCAATTCCACAAACATCTGTAGCAAAATCTGCAGCTAATCCATTTTGTTTCAGCAAGGCTGTGCCAGTAATTCCCTGCTGTTTCTAAGAGGGATCCTCCCATTCCCGTACTCAGAAGGGACTCCTGAACTTGGCAGCTATTTAACTTCAGGCAGAGATCTTGATACAGGTGATTGAACATCCTTTCATGCATATAACACAAGTTTTATCACTTTTCCACCTTCTTGAGTTCCAGTGGGAACAAATATCCATTCAAGAGTGTTTATTGACACTACAGTATCAATTAACGTTATGGCAGTAGTGGTAGTTAATGTTCTTTCCCTGACGACCCAGTACTACTATTGCTCCTGGCCATTTGCCTTGGTTATATTGGAATTCTACCACTAGATGAGGGGCAGGTAGACAACAGAGTGTCTCCAGTTCTTGTTATTGAAAGGATGATGCCTGAGGGCTTCACTGAGAGGGACTTGCTAAATTTCTTACAGGAGATTCTTCCTGCAATGTAGCTGCTTGTTCTGGTTTGGCTGAAACAGAACTA
>NW_009629204.1:1017-22559 GCF_000690535.1 Cariama cristata | reverse complement strand
GTGGTGGAAGCCCCATTCCTGGAGGCATTTCAGGTCAGGCTAGATGGGGCTCTGAGCAACCTTATCTGGTTGGAGATGTCCCTGCTCACCACAGGGGGGTTGGACTAGATGACCTCTAAAGGTCCCTTCCTGCCCAAATGATTCTATATGTCCCCTAAGGGGTCTTACACAGATCTTTTGAACAGCACTAGGCACTAATTTAAGCTGAAACCAGACGAAAACACAGACTGTTGTGTATTATTGATATTTGCATTTAAAAACTTCTGTGATAGCTATGCCAAGACTGAACCTCAAGAGCATCAAGGCCAGCAGTGTGCTGGGCAAGGCTGGTTCCTGCAGCTTATGTGCTCTGCAACCCAAGTTCACAGCAAGCTCATCTCAGTACAGAGCACTCCAGGAGCTCATCCTCCTCCTGCAACATGCAGCAGCTCTCCATGTTCTCCCATGAAACACACGCTGCTGGAGGAGGGAGTGAAGCTTTTTATTGAAACAACCCAAGGTACTTTATGCATTTGAGGTCTGCCTGGCAGCAAGTTTGCTGAAACATTCCCACCACCCATCAGGTGGGATGGCTTCTAGTCAAACAGTGACTAAATCCTTCAAGGTGGTAAACTAGTTATGGTTTTGAGACTTAGATGTGATAGATATGGTACTAGATAGAAAACAGTAATTATTAAATACATAACCTGCTGCCTTATTGCGCCAAGAGAAGTTCAGGCTAGAAATGAGGAGGCGTTTCTTCACAGAACAGGTCATTAGGCATTGGAATGGGCTGCCCAGGGAGGTGGTGGAGTCACCATCCCTGGAGGTGTTTAAGAAAAGACTGGATGTGGCACTTAGTGCCATGGTGCAGTTGACATGGTGGTGTTAGGGCAAAGGTTGGACTCGATGATCCCAGGGGTCTCTTCTAACCAAATCGATTCTGTGATAACCAGTTCAGAAGGCCAGTAACAGACATTAAACTATATCATCCAGCATGTTTGTATTGAGTAGCCAAGAGAAACTGCTACCAAAGCACTCCTGAAAAAGTTTTGTCCTAATCACTGGACCAGGAGTTCCTTACATTGGTGGTCTAAGTGTTTTGACCTGTGGTATTATTCTTATTTCTAGCAGCTAAATGACATTACAAGAGCTATAAATCTAGTTAGTTCTTTCCCAAAATAATTTTTTTTTTTTCTGTAGGCAATCTCTGCTGTTGTTAGAAGGACATTAATACACTTGCAAATGGACAAGAACAAAGCTGAAGACATTAGTTCACTTTTACTTACTGTCACTAAGGCAGCGTTACTGTATGCTGCATGAGACAGCATTACAAATCTAACATCACCTCCACAAGGCTGACTTCAGAAACCAGAAAGATGGGATCCAAGTTGAAAGTGAGCCAGTTTTTTCCCCCACCATAGAGAAGAAAAAAGCTCACTACATCATTTTGTTTCACATTAAAACTCAAGACAAATGACCTACTCCATTACACTTTTGGAATTGTTACAGGACATATGAAAGTTGTTTCACTGAAGCACAGACTACCCAAATAGCTCTTCAGGAAACCACTAGCCATAAATCTGGGACAATATAACACAAAACTGAATGGAGCAAGTGTCATTAGGAGAGCTGTAGTTTGCAGCATAAAAACCGTCTTGGTGAGTAGATTCATATTCCTGATAAGTTTCCGTGCTCCATCCTGCATTGCATGTTCATGTATTATGGGTCCATGCCAAGGGTCCCAAAAGTCATTCTTATTAATGACATTTTATAGACTAATATACACATTAAGGCAAAATGTCACAACATTTGTCTTCTCTAAAGCAGAGGACAAGGAAGAATAAATGAAGAATGTGTAGTCCCAGCAAATGTGGGTTTCACCTGAGCCAGTTAACTGTTTCTGCAGAATTTATTTCACAAAATGTCTTCCAGAAAGAGTTGTACAGATAGCAGGAGGAGCTTGCTGAGCCACAGGAGGCATTCATCATGAGCTGAACCTGACCCTGTTGTCCAATGGACCATCTCCAGTGAGATGAACTGTATGCCCCCAGAGCAGCATTTGGTACCTTGCACTAGATCCTTTACACTTCTAATTCTCAGTGTTCTTATGAAAGCATTTTTCTGACATCTCAAGTCCAGGGCACCAAAACAGGATTATATTGGAATTGTCTGTGAAGATACACACATGAGCCCCTCCAAATTGCTTTTCTTCTTTCTGGTACAAAAATTTGCTGCTTAGAGGCAACTTTCCCCTGGCCCAAAATCAGCTGGCGCAGGAGCTCCCCCTAAAAGGCAGCTAAACCATGCTATTTGTCCTTCCATCACAAGCAGCTCTCCTCAAGCTTTCCTTCACCGTACAACTGAGGTTCACCAGCAGAAGAGCTCCATGTGTCAGCACTGGCCCAGGTGTTACCTTTAACAGCCTTATGTTCATTAGCAAGGCATCACTTAGTGCTAAGAAGGCAGCACTAATAGCAACCTGGGCATGACACTAGAAGAGAATGGCAGCCTTCAGAGCACATCTAGGTTATAATTTTTAACCCTCCAAATTCCTGTTCTTGTGACACAAAGAGGTTGCTAGTCATAACCTGCTGCTGGTTTTGAGAGGCAGAGGAAAGGATGTGTTTGGGTGGGTTGGGTCTGGTTTTGTAAAAGGGTACATACAAAATTGAGTCATTCTCCAAACTCTAAATGAGATGCTGATCCAAAGTGAAATTTACTTCTCAGCTTTTCAAACTTTCTGTTGTTCAACAACAGCAAAACTGTTTTGGATTTGTTTCCAGCATGGTGATGAGCCTTTAAGATTAATCTGCAACCATCTTGTTCTGGATAGGAAGGCTACCCTGTCTAGTTGGTAAATGCAATACGCTGAGGAACAAGCAAGAAATGGGATGAGGAAGCAAAGAAACCAGAAAAAAAAAAGGGGTAATGAAGAATACACTTGTCAATCCAACAAGTCCAGATAAACATACAAGCAAACAAGTCTCTTTAGGAGAAGAATGTCAGTAGCTCAGTGGAAAAAAAGGAAAAAAAGTAGAGAGAAGTAAATGTAGCAGACCTGAAAGATCCAAGGAGTTTCTTTCCATTTATAGCTAAAAAAAAAATAAAATCTAGAAGTGATATCCATTCCAGAAAGACATATGGTCTGCAATGGAGCAACTGTAACTTAGAGCTTTTGGGAATCAGTCTCCAAGCTGAACACAGCTACAGCTGTATTACATAGAAGACAGGTTTTACAATGTCTGGAAGTTGCAGAACTTTGCTAAAACAAGATCTACTGTGAAAGGATTACTTCATCTTGCACACATTTAATCAGAGGAAGGAAAAGCCTCAGGATTTGCATGAAATCCTGCAAATATACAAACAACCTTGTAAATTTGAGTTACACAAACAGATGCCTAATTCTATTACTACTCTCTCTCATAGTATTTATTGAGACATTTGCAGCACTTTTCTCCCCAATGCTTGCAATTACAGTAGTTTTGTTCCCTTTACGCTGATTCAGTTAAAAGGGAATTGTGGTTTTATACAGAAAGCAGCATTACTTTAAGGTTCTGCTTTTTAAGACACAGTTCAGTGAGTTTATGAAAGTTATTATATGACATGGTGCTGACAGCGGGAGCAGACCAGACTGAAAAACAGAAATCCTTCTACTTCTGTTTCTTTAAGTGAAACAGAGAATATCCACCTGACAGTAAGTATTTATAGGTACCTTTGAAGCAATTTATTTTTCTTTGGGACTAAAAAAGCAGCATTGCCTTTGGCTCACCCAGTGTTTTCTGAGCACACGGTACTGCAGCATCAGATTTAAATCTCTTGCAGAGACTGTTCCCCACAAAAACTAGTAAGTGCTGTGGCTATACAAGAGGAAGGGCCTGTAACTCAATGTTAGGCAGTATGTTTTTCTTCAGTATGAAGCTTGTGGAATAAGACTATTATAGCTATCAAATGCGCACATGCATTTCTGCCATTACTTTTTCTATGATGCAATCCTATAGCTAATACTGTGGTTTTAACTACCTTAACTTACTGACAGATGTATGCCTTGAAAAACTGCCACAGCTGTGAACATGATGGTTGACTTGGTCACTCATTACAGCTAAACCCTAACCCCACGCTGTGGTGGAAGGGCAGAAGGCAATTTCAGGAAGCAGACCAAAACATGCAACGTCCCTGAACTCCTGGGTAGTACCATAAAAAATTAGCTATCATTAAACAGCCCTGCAGAGCTACTCATGCCAGTTTTAGTCTTATCATTTGGCTTGCAAACATGCATAAACAAATATTCTCCTGAAGAGATACTTGGGATCATACACCAGCATGCATAAATACAGCCTACTTTTATTGTCATAATACTGCAGTACTTGCCAGCACAGAAATGAAGGATTTCCCTTAGACAAAAAAACCAAACCCAGACCTGCTCAATGGAAATATATTTCCAAAATATTAATTCCAATATACAGTACTGAAAAGCTTGCCAGGAGCAAGTATTGAGGTACAATTTCCTTTTGCTTTACTCAGTTCTGTTTTGACTCTTGGCAATCCGAGACAGAGCAGTTCAGCAGTGGATTTCTGGCAAGATAACAATGATGACTTCTGTGCCAGACCCACGAGCAGTAAACAGCACCACTGCTCACTAAGAGACTCCGATTTCCATATTTAACCACACAAAACAGCAGCAGTATAATGAGCTCAGACTTGCACTTTAGAAACAAAAAAACCCCCTGAATCTCATTCAAGGCAAGGGTCAAGGGAACTAGAAGCACCAGCACTGCACTATGAACTCCACTAGTTATGAAGTTGTCATTGACAGTCGGTGTGGTCAGGAAAGAACACATGGCTGGCTAAGGGACTGGAAATGCTGCAGCCCGTGCTCAGCATAGAAGAGAGAAGACATTGTAAAATCTACTCAAAGCCCAACACGTTTGGTAAACACTGGATATTGCAGCAAAATTTATACTTGCGCTGCTCTACCCTTTCAGATTTATGCTGCAAGATGTAGATCCGAGGGCACCAGGTTTTTACCTCCTGGGAAGCACACCTTTGGAGAAGCAAAGATGGGAGTCCAAAGCCAAAGATAAGTTACCACTCATTTACTACCTCCCTGGCTCACAACAAGAGCGTTTCGGTCTGGTTCAGCACATGCAAACTGTGGGGAAGTGAAATAGACTGTTGACCTAGAGATTACAACACAGCCATCTTATTCCAAGCAAAAGGTGAAAAAATCTTGTTGCTAAAAAATAAAAGTAACAACAATCAGTCCCAAAGCAAAATGTTAAATTCTAACTTTAAATGTCTATGAAGTGGTAAGATTATTTAAGTGAAAACTTTTATTTGAAGATACTTAGAAACATACAATAGTCTGAAGCATGAGAACTCACCATTTAGGATTCCACATTATTATGTCTCTAGTTTCTGAATCTAAAGATTTGTTTAGATATCTCAGCTCTTAATTCTTAATTTGCTTTTGTTTTTAATGCAAAAAGGAGATTATTATATATCCCCCCCCCACCCCGGTTCCATAAATATTCCTTTAAAAAGGAGAGTGAGAGCCGCAGAAGCAAGCTAAGTGTGTTGCTTGGCTGAGGAGGGGTAGGGGCGGGGGTGGCATTGATTCGTGTATAAGGAAAGACTGTTAACTTTGGAATTTGTTCTCATTAGACTGCAAGCTTTAGTATGATACATCTCCTAAACCAGAAAGCTTAGAAAAAGGTTGTTTCCCGAACAGCCACAGGCTATTTCCAGAGTAAATGCATGCAAAGCTTCTAGTCGTACTATGTGAACACTGTCATAGCAAAAAGCATGAGTTATATAAAAGAACACACTGAGAAAACTACTTTTTTCAGACCTCTTTTTCTCACATTCTGGTGCATTCAGCCCCAAATCTTCCTTACAGTTGGGAGCCTTGGCTCAAGTCAGAGCTACAGTCTTCTGCTGCCAAATTACTCCTGAAGCCAGACATCCTAGAAACATCACCTCCCAGATTTGAGGCTCTAGAGTCATACTTCAGTGACAGTCTCTACTGAGTCTCAAGTTTCACTCATCCTAAAAACATGCTTTGTCTGAAAGAAGTCAACATTTTTTGATTGTGGGTCACCAGAGCAGTGTGGGGAAGAAAGGCGTGATGCAGGTCATTACAGTCATCACTTCTTCTATGTTGCATACAAGAAGTAACATGAAGATAGCTTTGTGGAGGACAGCTTGAGTCACTTGGCTACACAAGATCTCAGAACTTCAGCACGTAAAATGAATGTCAAATCCTTTAGCAAGAAATTTTGGATTAACTTGTAGTGCTCTAATTTTTTACCCTTCCATAAGTCAGTTCAACTGTGAAGTTGCATATTTCTGGGTCTGCAGCTCGTGTTAGATTTAGCAGCATCTCAACTTTTTATGATTATGATTTCACCAGGGAGGATACTGACTTTCAGTAAGAGCTACACTGAAAAGTATGAAACAGTCATGCATGTATTCTTTGTGCATAAGTATTAAAATCATACGGATCTCACTGCATATGTTTCTGCCTTTTGTTGAGTTGTGCACACCTGTGTCATTTGTTGCAACATTCATTTCCCTGATCAAAGCCCTTCTGATAAACTTCATATTCTATTTAGATGAATAGAAGTCAGCAGCAGTGACGACTTGCCTGCCCTGTACAAAGCACTAAACAAACAATAAATCATTTCAGCAACATTTTTCCACACCAGATCTCTGCTGCCATGGCAACACTGCCATATTTACAAAATAACCTTGAAGATGTTATAAAATTCTGGTTCACAAGATGGCAGCACAGATACTATTCATTGTTTTAATCTGTTTTATTCCAGCTGGCCCTTATGTGGGTTAATCAGTGATTAGAGTCCAGAAGGCAAGGTGCTGCTCATGAAGCCCACTCTGGAGCCTTGGCATGGCCCCACAGCCATTGCAGGCTGCTGGTCACCCAGCAGCAGCCAAGTCCTGTTCACTCAGCACTTCTACAGTGGGAGGGGAATAATACTTAGAGACTGTCCAGCAACACCCCAACAGGCAACAGCAGCACACGTGTCTGCATTTTGTGACAGCCCCCAACCTCTGCTATCAGAAAGGCTTTGTTCAGTTGTCTTCTCTGTTTGCAGAAACATTAAGATTTAGCACCAGCTACCTACCACAAACTGGAGGACTGCTCTGCAAGATAACATGCTGAGCAGGGGCCAATGCTAACAGAACCCAGGCTGGTGTTTACAGGGATGCCTCGTCTTATCCCCCGGCTCTTGGCCTGGCTTCAAGCTGCCAAGGGCTGGGGACAAATGCTGAAGAGGCAGGAAAGCAAGCAGTATGAGGAAGGGAGCCTGCCACGCTGGTGGAGACTGAACAGTCACAGCAAGTATTTCTCCCTAAAAAACCTCACCTAATTCTTCTTCACAGAAAGAACAGTACCCAACAGGTTATCTGAGCAAATGAGGTGGAAATACTGTCATTGTTCAAAAGCCTCGGGGTGGGGGTGGGGTAATATCTGGGAAAGGTGTGATCTGAAGTATCCCTGTTTAAAGGAGGAATTGGGTTTGCATTTGGATGAAAAGGGAAAAAAGCATGAAAGAGCAGTCTTCTCCTAAAAACCTTGCAAACTCTGTTCAACTAAGTTAACATAACTCAGATTGACGTGCATCACCTAGCTGCAGTCTAGACCTGTTTTAACAGCCCTCTCCAACAGGCAGCAGAGACCACAACAGCAGAAACACAAGTCTTTCCTGTGTTAGTCTGGCAGCGGTGGCTCAATGGCCCCTGGAAAGCATAATTTCAGATCAATGACAGACTTAAACCACTAATGAAATTTTAGGTAGTACAGACACAAGCTCCATAGCAAGTCCCGCAAGCAAACAGAAAGGGACTCCCTCCAACCCTACAAATCAAATAATGCTTTTATCTGAAAAGGAAAGAAGCTGAATTTGGCATGTGAATTTATCTGAACTTAGTATTTCACCAGTCTGTATAGATGCTGATTTGATAAACAGAAGCAGACACAGCAATAAAAGCTTTTTTTTTACAGTACAGCATTTGTTGGTGTGGAAATGTTGTAAAATAAGTTATCCCCCCAAGCACATGATGTTTGCTTTAGAAAAACGCTGTGATTGCAGACTCCAAGGTCATAGTTTAGTTTTACACATTATACTGTCTTGCTACATGCTACTATAGTTTGCTTTGCTCTATTGTGTCTTCTACAGCTGCAGTGTGGTAATACAGTTTAAGGCACCCTCTCAAAAAAGCCAGCATATGGAATTTTAGATTTACCAATTTAAAGGGTTCTCACCTGGCATAATCTAATAGTCCTGCAAGCAACCCACTTGATCAGAAGAGTTGCAGAAGATACATGCCCTTGGCAAGCCACAAAAATGTTATGGTAAAATAAACAATAATAGGTCCTTCAGATAACCTGCACATTTTCATCATGCAATAGCCCTACTAATCTTAAATCACAGTTACAGTAAGTCTTTACCCAAAGTCTACAGCCTGCCATGGCAGTAATTACTATCCAAATCCATAGAAAACAGAGCTGTAGTCTCTACAAAATGATCCATCCAATGGTGACTTTGATGGAGCTGCTACTAAAACTAAACCAAATCTGTCCATCAGGGAACCTGCATCTTTTGTTCACCCTCTCCCAAACTCCAGTGCATCACCAGATGTGCTGTTTCTAGCAGCTGTCAAGCTAGCCACACATGGAAGGACAGCTAATGAAAGATCAAAACAACACAGTCATTCTTACATCAAGATGTGATATTTTATGTGTTTACCCATTACCACTGCACAGTGACTTGCATGCAAATATTAGTCCTCAGCTATCCAGAGGGATATGTTAATACCCTTCTTTGCAGGTAAGATGACAAGCATAAACATTACTACCATGTCTATAATTGACACACTTTTCTAGGGTAGAAAGGTGACCCAGGGAAGTACCTCCAGTGTAAAAGCTTGTATGTTGTGTGAGTGTTAAGGCCAAGTATGTGATTCAAGACCAGCAACAGAAGGACACAGCTCCATGTGCAGACCTGCGTATTTTACTTGGCAACTGATGCAACTGGGTCAGCAGAAACCCCCGAAGGAGTTGCAGACTAAGGAGTATGTCAAGGCCACACAGGAGACCTACGGCAGAGCAAGAAGCCAAACTCAAGCACGGCATGATGAGGGGTGCTGATCTGGCTCCTTGAGCAGTTCACATCCAGTGGATCAGATTCAGGTATTTATATTTTGCTGTCTAACATCTGACAAAGGTCACTTTTGTGAAAGCAACTAGCAGCAAGTATGGAGGTACAGAAAACACAAAAAGGACTCAAGAAGTACATTTACTAGACAGGCAGCTGGAACTCTTAAAGAAAGGTGCAGAACAGTAGCCAAGTAAGAATTAAAAGACACGGAAGAGAGAACAAGATGTTAAAGAAGTGAAAAGACTGAAAGAGCCAACTTGTGAAAGGCTGAACTGTTGTTAAAAGCATTTAGTGCTGTGTAAACACTGCAAAACAGCAACAAGGAGGAGTTTGCAAAGTTCAAACTTTATCCAATGTCAAAAAAAAATGTAGGACAGAGGAACAAAGTTAAAACCAAAGCATTTAGGTGAGAAACTCCATGCACAGCACCTACAGTTAATTTTTCTGTTTTCTTCCCATGGTTATGCAAGCAATGCTCTCCTCCATCATTTTGACTTTCAGTGGCTGGAAAGACAGTACTCACCTACCTAACTCAGTAACAATCTGTAAAATTTTGAGAAGCATATGCATACAAATCAAGCCTACAGTAGATGAGAAAAATATAGGCAGCAGTATAACAGCATTTAATTAATCACAAAGAAATGAAAACTCAAGAAATTCATGGTATTACTATATACTGGTGAAGATAAGCAGCTGTTCTATAACAGAAAAAAAATGCACAAGCGCTCTGCAGCCTGATGTTTATCATTAAAATGTAGAGTAGGAATTGTTGAACAAAACTTGGGATCCTCTAGGATCATATCAGTATCCCACTTTCAAAACTACAGGGTGTTTTCTACAGAGAGCTGAGGCAGCCAGTTACTACTGATTAACACTAAGGGAGATACTCAAAATTTCTATACAATGTGTAGATACAAGCTCTTGGCGAAGACCTGGCTACAATTTTGTCAGTGCAAGTTGGAGTTTTTATTGAGGATGTATGACTAAAAGCTGCATGAAATAGTCATGAGCATCTCAAACACATCTTTCTAGACAGCATTTAAGAGTCATGAATAAAATAATTCCTTTAAGAACATGGACCTGAGAAACTAAGTGAACAAGCTGATTTAGCTCCAAAACTCTAGTGTCTGCCCCTGGAACAGCTTATATTAATGCACTTAGGTAGCAATATGACAGACTGAAAGCAAAGTTGCAGTTTGAAGATTAGTCCAGGAAGAAAAAACTGATTGCGATCAGTATGGTAAAAATTTGACAGTGTAATTAATAGTATCTTATGCAACAAATAGCCGGTGTCTGGTGACAGCACTTCAGTTTAAGGGTTTTGAGATCACCATTCCCAACATCTGCACATAAAAGACAATCTCGTCTCCAAGAACAAACAGTGAAATATCCCTATCAATCTGAGTAATCACGACGTGATAAATATCTACCATCTATGCCCCAGTATTCAGGTTATTCAAGCCAGTACGAAAGGTTCAAGAGATACTTAAATCAGCTAGGCAGCTGCCAGACACCAGACAAGATATTAGGCACTGGCAAAAGTGAGCTACTGGGATGCCATTTGATTCAAGAGCAACAAACAGGTATGTCAAGTCTGGCTTATGGCACCTAGCACCCACCAAGAACCCCACTGCCTCATGAAAGTACCAGTACCTAAAAATATTTTCTTCTATCCTGCCAAAAAAAAGAGTGTTTTTCAATAATTTGAATGCATAAACCAGCTATCAACAACTATGTCATTGGCTGAGTCCCTCCAGCCAGCCCACATGCTCTGGTTAACTCATCCTGTAACCCAGCTACCACTTGTCCATGGCTGACCCAGGCTCTGCTGCCCTGTACCACCATTCCTACTGTGGCTGCCACTCAGGGTAAGCCATGAATGCCTCAATTGTCACGTCAACCAGCAGCAGAAAAGCAAAGAGACAGGCAACTCCTTGCCAGTGGTACTCCAAGCCAACAGTGTTGCACACAGCAGCTGCACAACCCCCGCCAGAATACTATAGCCATTACTGGTCACCCCATTTAAACAGAAGATGCCATATGCATGGAAAGTCTTACTAACCCCACTTTTCGATGCTTAAGACTACTTATGGAAAACCTCAGTTGTTTACACGAAATGGAAAATGTAAGGCAAAGTGCTCCTTTGTTTCCTTGTTCATGCATGAAGAGGAAATAATACGGAAGAAATTTAAAATCAGAAGAAAAAAACTGACAAGTTTTAGAGACTATTTCAAACTAGTTATGGAGCTTATGTATTAGAACACCTTTGTTTCTAGAGAGATTTCAGCTTGCTCTAACCCTCTAGCAAATCTTTAGGTGCATGAATCTTAGAGTTTACCCTTTGATTTCTATAGAAGTTGTTTCTCTGAAAAAACCACAGAGAAGCTCCGTGGAAACAACCTGGTGCAAACTGCTTCAACCAACACAACGCCCTATTTGGAAATACTCCTATACCACTTCCCACAAGACCTTCAAGTGCTTTCAGTTACAAGAATTAATGTGAAAACTTCAGTATTAGAAGATGGAAGTAGTGCCACTCATTTATATTTTGAAATCACCACAATGAAACACAGGACAGGAACCCAGGCATCCTGATCAGCACTCTTTCATTAGGAAACTAATTTTTAGGCTGGTAAAGCTCAGTTTACTATTGCTATAAAAAGATTACTCTATGTTAAAAGGGCACAAGGGGCTACTATGCAATTTCATATTAAAAAGATGACACATTACTATTACACTGAGACTCCCCAAAAGATACTTAGTACAACTGTGTTTACTGAAGTGGAAATTAGTAGGGCAAGAGAGAACAAACATTAAAATGCTTTACAGCAGCACTGTCTTGATTTTCTTAATAAACAGCAGTCAAATCAGGGTCTCTGATCTGCAGTGAGCCAACAATCTAACACAGAAAAAAAAAAAAATCCCCTGCACCCATGAACTTGAATGAAAAATATTTTAAGCCAATTTACCTCACTGCCAAGCCTATTAATGACCTAGATACTTTGATCAAGTTAATTAGCAAGCCATCACAGCTTGTTAACTCTCAGCCCTAGACAGCGACCTAAGCAACTTAGGTTGCTATTTTGATCTGTGAATCTGCTCCTCCGTTTTCTCTTTCCATTTGTCCGCACTTTATCCCAAGCAAGTACAGTGCCTGCACAGTGTTGGTCATAGAACCTGGGAAGACACTGCTGCAGTTACAGCCAAAAGCCACACAACCCTAAAACTGGATCCCCCTTTCCCCCTATCATTTGTAGGGCATGTTTTTGTATTGTTTTAGGAGGGCTTCCATATTTAGAGCTATTGGTAGCTGCAGCCTGCAGAGCCTGACCGTCATGGGCAGTATGAGTCCTCCTGTAAAAGAGGACCTCAGAGATGCTACTAGCTTTCATGACAATCTCTCATGCAGCATGCTGAAAGCTTAGCCAAGAATATTAAAGAAAACATATAAATAACGAATCAACCAGCCTGCATGGTGGCAAGCAAAGCGGTGATGGGGAGCATGGAGTCACTAATCATCCACCAGTTGGATGGGAAAGCAATTGCCATGGGGGAGAGGAAGAGGAGTGCAACCGTCGCTGTGCCACACTGTTCCTGTCAACAAGAGAAATGGGCAGGAAGAGCCAACCACAGCAGCAGTCAGATAAGGGGGACCAGCAGGATGGACGCCAGGATAGCAAGATTTACAGTGGAGGAGAGAAAGCCAAAGTTGACAAAAATCTGAAAGGGGGTGTGAAGAGGTGGTGTCCTTTAGCTGAGGTCAAGAACAAGATGCATCAGTACCCCAGAAAAAGGAAGATTTGCCCAACTATAAGCAATGCACAAGATCCATACAGTCAGGTCAACTCAACTAGTATTATCAGAAATCTGGACACGAGCACTGGAAGAGCTGCTTGACTAAGGGAGGGGAGTTGCCTGTGGTCACAGTAGATTTCGCTGAAATATTGAATCTAAAGTTGCTAAGAAATTCTTACGAAAAAAAGACTCTCTCCAAAAGAGAGCGTTGGAGTATGTGCACAATTACACTAACAGATACAACTGAAAACTAAGGAATACACAGTTCTAACTCTGACAGAAGGCGCCTTCATCCTTAGATATTCGTCTTTGTTTAAGATTTAAAAAGTATGTCTTGCAGAACTTCTGCACACTTCCTTTGATACCCAGCCAAATCCTTAAACAGCATATTTTACTTCAGCTTTCCATATGAAGATGCAACATAATCAAAATGTCTCCATACTCTTCTCTTCCTTCTCAGGAAACTAATATGTATATTCAAAGCAACTTAACAGCCCAGTTGCTCCTAATTTTGAATATGAGTCTTAAGACTCTAAGACTGCATTTCAGGAGTACAAATGTTCTTGCAATGAAATGAAAAGCCCAACTGAAGTCCCATGTGCAGAGATGCAGATTTTTTCCTGTGCAAAAATGCAAGTAGTTTTTTCTTACTAGGCTGCAAAAACACCCTAAGACTCGTAACTTTCCTCTGCTTCAAATGGAAAAAAGGGAATAAGCACAGTCCTCTTGCCATGCTTGCTCCCTCATAACAGAGTCAGCCACTAAAACTTCAGCTGCTTCTAGTACCAGCTTACAAGCAGGAGACAATTCTGAAGACAACCATTTCCACATTACCTAGGTTGGTGGTGTGTTTTCATTACTACACTACAGTAAGGGGAGTTTCTCCAAAGTGGAAAAGCAGATCTCCATGTGGTTGCCAAGTCATATCTCACCCAAAGGCAAAGTGACCCCACCTCCCATGGCATCAAGTTCTCAAACAAATCAAACCTTGCAGCGGAATCCAAACTTACAATTAAGCATTCAACTTCTTTCAACATATTTGCTATCAGAGGACTGTAGGTTTATCCCAGCATCAAATGGCCAGTCCCTTGAAATTCAAAAACTGTGTTCAGAAGATACCTGCATGTATCCTTCCTAGTATCCCCCCAGCCCAACACAGCACATAGATTAAGCCCTACTGTGACTATGCAGTAGCATGCTAAAAGCTTCATTTTAAAAAAATAAATCAAAACCACATATCAGCTGTTATGGATCATGAGAAGCCTCTTTCTGACAGAAGGGAACTAATAAGGATTCATACAGAAGAAACCAAAACCAGCACTACCAAATCCTTTAAGGTAACCTGAAAATCCAGTATCTAGGGGGGAAGGATGTTTATAGATATACACACATAGATATTTGAG
Organism: Cariama cristata; assembly: GCF_000690535.1. NCBI lineage: Eukaryota > Metazoa > Chordata > Aves > Cariamiformes > Cariamidae > Cariama > Cariama cristata. Next base: position 8,200 of record NW_009629204.1, on the reverse strand, counting down.
GAATTTTGATGCCAATATACAAGTGCCTGAGGCATGACAGTCAAGCAAAGCAAGTGGTTGGGCAAAGGGCATTCCAGAGCTTAGCAAACCCCAAATATTGCCCACCCAGTGACTCAACAACTGACTAACATCTGTCACTCATACTATACCTCTGCAGGGCACTACTGTGAGGAACAGACAGTCTGCAAGCACATCAAGGTGACAGTTTAAGGTGCGGGGCAGGGGAAGTGTATGAAAGGAAAACAAAACATACATCCAACCTAATGAGCCAAACAGAAATGGGAAATAAGTAGGCTGGATGAGATGTGCACAGCTCCTACCTGTGCAGCAATTCTGATGAACTCACTTGATAGCTACTGGAAATCAAAGTATTTAAGAGCAACTGTTTTTCCGCTAATACTCTCATAGCTTATGTTGTTATTCAATAAGCATAAATTACTTCTGTGCACAGTAAACAGACAGTGAACCTGGCATTGAGAAAAATTCCAGACTAATTTTTTTGTCCATCAAATGATCACAGCAAGTACATAATCTTTACTTCTCTTAGCTCTACTGAAAAATAGCGGAATGTGCCCAGCATGCACACAGCATAATGTCCTAACTCAAAGATATCCTCCTTACTTAGACAAAGAGCTGGAAATTGTTCTTTTCTAGATATCTGCACAAAAGTAATTTGTGTTCAGAATGGCTGGTCAGGGAAAAAGTGTAAGCATTTATCCTTCAGAAATAAGGATTTTTTTATTTGCCAGTTGATTCTTTTACAAATACGCTGAATGAAAGATAAGCTGTAAATTTCAATAGCACACTGGTGGTAGATGTAGTCTTAAGATACGAACAGCTTGTTAGCAAAATCCTGAGTAACTTAATACTAAATTTATAAATGTATATGTTTTTCTTGAATTATAGTGCACTCTTTTCACACAGCTTACTCTAGATGGACACTGCCTCTCTGCTCCTTTCCAGCTTGCTTTGAAACAAAAACTCTCCTGCTACCACAGGATTGTACGATAAGCACACCACATCTCAGGCTGAAGTATTTACAACTGGACGGAGAAACACCAACTGAGTGGAGCAAGAAATAAAGTCAAGGAAACTCTAGATTGAGAGGGAAATTAAACTTAGATTTTTCAGAAATTTTTCAGTTTTTTTTTTCATGCTTTGCATTTTTAAACTAATTTCAGTAGATGTGTATTCTACTACTAGCAGTGCTTACTGGCAAATGATCAACTCCCAGTCTCTCTCATGTTAGGTATTATGGTTAATTACACTCCCTATATGCAAATTTTTGCAGCATTTCTATGAGGCTCCTAATCAAACTTTACATGCACTTTTTTTTATTAAAATGAAGGTATTTGGTGACTTAAGAGACAGCATCATATATTGGAGTAGTTGCTATATAGCAGTAACCGCACATCTGCCTGTACTTTGAGGATTTTTATTAGAAAATGATGTTCAGCAAAACTGAAACACTGTCTTTATAGTGCCAATTACCACCATTCAACAGTGGCCAGAACTCAAATGCTGCCTTTATATTATTATTTGTATAGTATCCATTTTTGCTATTTAGATGAAACAGGAGCACTATATGTAAGGACAAAAACTAATCTGTAAAGAATTGTAATTCTGGTTTAAGGAAGTATTTTTCAGTCCCTCCTTGGTCCTATGTCAAAGTGACTTAATTCTCTATAAAAAAAAAATACCTGCACAACAGATCTTGTTTTCTTAGTTTTCAGCAATTGTCTCTGTCTTCATCTTGCATCTTCTCAAAAAGTTAGAAAAGTTTTTTTTCCACGATTTTTGACTCAATCTATTGCTATTTTACCAAGACTAAAAATAAATTTATATCGTTGTAGTAACTTCCATTAGTAGTATGTATGTTTACAAGCACATGTAATAAGGCTGCCCAACAGCCCTCCAGTTACTCAGTTTAGGATCCACAAATCTTGTTACAGTGAAGCTCCAGTCTAAGTCGTGGAATTGTTTCAGCTCTGTTCAACACATGTGAGTTTGCGTTGCCAGAGTTTTCAGAGAGAAGACTCCACATGTCAAGGGAAAGCAGAGTGTTTGCTGACATTCAAAAGCATCTAGAAATATTGAAGTAATGTAGATGCAACTCAGGGTCAGGGGTTGAAATAAATGACTGAGAAGAGGAATGCATTGCAACCCATTTTAGTTTTGCAGAAATTGTAACAAGTAGTTCATTACTTTGCTTTCTAATGCCTAACACGTTTCATTTATGGGTGAGTTTGGATTTTTTACACCTGTTTAAAACCATGCACTGTGAACATCTCTTGGGCAATGCATTTCTGACCCCTGAAGAACAATTACCTGCGTCGGGATGAACAATATCTGATGTTCAATGCTCTTTAGATACAGGTTGGTGGAAGAGTAATCTTTTCTGATGGTACTTGTCACATCAGTGCATGAGTGGGAAATCCCTCTCCAGAACTGGAACGTGGAAGGCAGTCAAGTAACAACCCTTTCTAACTCCTTTTAAGTTACAGGTCGAAGATGTGATCTGGGTTACAGACAGTCAAAGGGCAAAGACCTCTTTCAGAAAGAGTTTTAAATTATGATTAATTAGAGTAAAATGCTATATTTAACAGTTTCACCAGGAACGTCTGTTTGTATTCTGGTTGCAAGAATCAGGAGCAGCAGGAGCAGCAAAGCACGCTGCTTTAAGAGGCAGAGCCAGCACTATATCACACAGGGAAATGAAGTGCACAGGCTGAACATGTAGACTTATCTTGCATAGTGCTGTGCTAAATACAGGTGGGTCAGTTTACATGCCATTTTTTATTCACTGTTTAGTTTTTAGTACAGAATACAGAGATAGAGATGAAGTAATAAGAAACATGCTGCTCAGCTCATTTATCTTGGAGATACACTGTATACTATATTTCCAGGCCAGGGTCAGACATCTGAAAGCATGATGGTTAGTAGCAAATTGAATTCCACCTACATTCCCAAAGCAGCAGAATTCAAGTTGATACAACTGCCAGTGACAGGAGAGGAACAAAAGGAGAAGGAAAAAAGATAGAGCTTATAAGACTGTTTATTCTCCCACCAAAACTTACCTGGTTGGCCTCTTTTACCTTTGCCATTTTATAAGGAAAAAGACTTTGGCTCCAGTCCTATTTGATGTAGGTTCACAGCATTTCACCTGCCCGTGCTGGGCACTGGCCAGAAGCCCCATCCACTGTGTGTTTGGGTTAGACCCCCCTGAGCTGCTGTGGCAAAGGAGTCCTGGGGATGGCAAGTTACTCCTTAGGGCAGCCCGTCCCCGGGTCCCACTAACAGCACAAGGGCCATCAGCAAACATCACCTTTTTGGACCATGTGGCAGCGTCGGGAAGAGGACACAAAGAACCATCTCATGTCAATACATTAAACATTTCCACCTGAAATTATGTCAAGCCACTCTAGTGAGGCTAAGGCCATCATTTCAGGGTTGTTTTAAGGTACAGATAGATGGCCACTCGACAAGTTAATGTGCTTCCTCCCTTCCCTTCCCATTCTCCGCTGCTCATTCTTGCCTGCATTTTGCCTCCAATTTTTGGCCACACCAGTGCTCCAAGAGCTGTGGGGAGAGTGGGACCATGGAACTGATCCTGACGAGAAGTAATGCAACACCACAAGATACATATGTTAATTCTTGACCAGATCACTTCCCTGGTCTGACACAGCTTAACTGCATGAACTATTGCTGGCACAAGGCAAATAGCAGAAGAACGGGATTACCCACCCTGCAGTCAGCTGAAAACAGAGTTCAAGGAACATAGCAGCTTTTCTTTATGCCTTTTGCACTACCTCTGTATTTAATAAGCACACACAGAGTTATATTTATTTTAAAATTGAGATATGCATCTGATATACAGCTATTTCCTTTTTGTTCTTGTCAGTTCAGTTTCTAAATAGGCTTTGGTTTATACATGGGATATTATATTATCCAAATTACATCATTTTCTGGCAACTATGGCAGGCCTAACCTATGACTCACTTTCCAAAAGGAGGGGAGGGCCACACTAGGGAAGGATGCACGATTCAAAGGTTCCTATTGTTCTAATGGATTGTGAGGTCCACACAAGTTCAGTCACTGCTCAACACAGAAGAGCAGCTAAAAATCTCACTATTGACTTAAATGAAAAGGAGCACCTTAGAGAAGCAGATACAGAACAGGCAGATACAATTGCACAGTCCCAAAAACTGAAGCTACATGATCACATGCTTGCGTGTATCAGTTTATTAATGGTCAATTCATAGCAAGTGCAAACTGAGCTGCAAGTTACTTAAGCTGCATTTGCCAGCTGAGAGTTTCCACAGCTGTAAGCAGCAGTTTCACTAACCCTGTGCACAAGGCAGGGCCATGGGACTACAACAAGCCTTGTCTGCTCAGTCCTGTCCAACCCTTCAATTAATCTGAGAAAGAGATGGAAAGAGACCCAAAAGAGTATGGAAACAATTTCTCATTACAGACTGTCTTGACAAATAATGCTAATTATCACTGAAATGTTTCCAGTTTTTCACCACATCCAGACACTTACCCACCCCAAGAAGAATGTTTCCTCTTTAGTCAGTAATTGAGTCTTGTTTGTAAAGCCAATCTTTGTTTCAAGGTCTGATACACTTCGGGAACCAGGATACTATGGGAGCAGAAGATTAAAATGCTTCTCCGCAGCTGACAAAGACACTAGAAACATTGTCCATACATAAAGATGGAAGACATTAACATACATTATTTTCCTTTTTGCTTTTGTTTTGTAGCTTAGGTAAGATCTGACACTAACGCTTTTCAAGGTACATAGCAAGCATCTGATCTTGCACAACTGCAGAGTGTCACAAAGTATTTGCTAACCTGGAAGGCTAACTGCACACTGAATCAATCATTCTAAATGCTAAACTATGCAAATGACAGATTTAGTAATTGCTTATTAATTGAAAATTTAAGAGACAGCTACTCCGAGAAAGAAGTGGCACTGCTCATTGAAGGCAGTAGTGCATACAGGAGCAAGATACAGGTTTGCTGTCGTGATGTCTCCTGCTTCAGACTCAAACCACCATTTCTCCCCTCTCAAATAGCAGAGATACCTGAAAACACCAGAAATACTGTGACTGAGTTTGCTGCACATGTACATCTCCTTCATGTGACACCAAATTCTCAGACTTTTTCCAGAAGTTGCTACCTCTAGTTGCTAAAGTAATGGTGACTGTTTAAAATTACCCACAATTTTAATGATTTATACCCAACTTACATACTTTGCATGTGGTTCTGCTCATCACAACATTAACAAACCAACACAATTACCATTAAAAAAAAGCTGCCCTGACATTACATTGTTGTATAGTGTCCTCTATTTTCTTTTAAGTCATTTGCTACTTCACCTTTCTGACCTCTAGGCAAGAAAAGGCCAAAACTACACTATATTCTTGCAACTGTAGCAGAGAACACACCATCCTGAAGTATTTTGGGGTCTGCTCATAAAGCACACTGATTTCTCCCAGACAGGCAGTGCTACATCAGTATTCAGACACATAGAATCATAGAATCATTATGGTTGGAAGAGACCTCAAAGATCATCAAGTCCAACCGTATACCCAATGCCACCATGCCCACTAAACCACGGCTCGAAGTACCACATCTAAACTTTTTTTTGAACAGCTCTAGGGATGGTGACTCCACCACCTCCTTGAGGAGCCCGTTCCAATGCCTAATGACTCTGACAGTGAAGGTGCTCGTCCTAATATCCAACCTGAACCTCCCCTGGCACAACTTGAGACCGTTTCCTCCTGTCCTGTCGCTAGTTACCAGGGAGAACAAACCAACCCCCACCTTGCTACAACCTCCTTACAGGTAGCTGTAAAGGGCAATAAGGTCTCCCCTCAGCCTCCTTTTCTCTAGACTAAGCAACCGCAGCTCCCTCAGCCACTCCCCATAAGACTTGTTCTCCAGGCCCTTCACCAGCTTTGTTGCTCTTCTCTGGACATGGTCCAGCAGCAAAATGTCCTTCTTGTAGTGAGGGTCCCAAAACTGAACACAGTATTCGAGGTGCGGCCTCACCAGTGCTGAGTACAGGGGGATGATCACTTCCCTGGTCCTGCTGGCTGCACTATTTCTGATACAGGCCAGGATGCTGTCGGCCTTCTTGGCCACCTTGACACACTGCCGGCTCATGTTCAGCCGGTTGTCGACCAACACCTCCAGGTCTTTTTCCGCTGGGCAGCTTTCCAGCCACTCATCCCCAAGCCTGTAGCTTTGCATGGGGTTGTTGTGACCCAAGTGCAGGACCCGGCACTTGGCCTTGTTGAATCTCATACAGTTCGTCACAGCCCATCGACCCAGTCTGTCCAGATCAAGTATGTACCAAATCCCTTCTGTGGGACAAGAATTCCTCAGCAGAAGGGTACAGAGCAAAGCTGGTACTAAGCCAGCTCTGCCCTGTCCCATCTCCACCCTACCCTGAGTCAGTCCACACCAGTCACTGAGACATCATCCAGACAGTCTCCACCTCTCCCCTCTGCTGCAGCTGTGCTTCTGACAGAAGGGCAGTGAAGGGGCTTCATTATCTGCACCTTTAGGTCCATATACAAGAGAAAACTCACTTGTGCTAAGCTGTCACATCAACCGCAGCACCACTCTGCAGAAGTGCAAAGCTGCCAGGTCACAGCAGGACCAGCAGCCCAAGGTCCCCCACTGGCTACTAACACCACTTCACATTTCATCACTGAAAGCGCAGAGGCCTTCATCATATTTTGGTTTTTGTGTCATGTTCAACTACCAAAAATCCCCCTCAATTCCACCTCTTGGTTTTTGCTATGCTTGTGGAATGCCACCTTAGCACTACATTTTGCTTAAAAAATAGTCAGCACGAAGACTCCCAAAGCTAAGGTGTTCTACATTTAAATGCTTGTAAAGCTCTGCTTTCGAATGTTAGAAAAAATTTATTGCATCAAACCATGATGGTGTCTTTTCATATGAGGGTAGAACAGGCTTACCAATGTCCAGTTTGCCTTTTAATAAAAATGTAAATTAGAATTTGTGAACATTAATAATTTTAATGCCAAGAAACCCTACTGGTTCCTTTATTTTATATAAAATTATTCAAACCAAAATGCTTCAAGTCAGACAAATTCAGGGGTTTTATCCCATCTGCTTTTCTAAAGTGGAAAACCACTGTTTGTGGCTT
>NW_009629204.1:0-266 GCF_000690535.1 Cariama cristata | reverse complement strand
AAAAAGCCTCCTGCTGCTGCCGCGAGTGCTATGACTCCCCAGACTTCTTCCGAAAAGATAACAGAGGACGAAGGGGGAGAAAAAGCTACTCCCCTTGTCAGACCTAAGGTCCAAGAACTGCAGACTGCCCCAATACCTCCGGACGGTGAACAATGTAAGTTTGTGGATGTATCTGGACAACTACGCGGTTTTACGCGAGCACCTGCAGCTATACCCCCCACCCCGATGAAAGAGACGACATCGGATGGTATGGACTTTGATCCTAA
>NW_009629203.1:0-7050 GCF_000690535.1 Cariama cristata | reverse complement strand
TTTTATTTCTCATTACTCTACTCTGATTTAGTTGGTAATAATTTTTTTTTTTCCCCAAGTCAAGTCTGTTTTGAACGTGACAGTAACTGGTGAGTGATCTCTCCCTGTCCTTACCTTGACCCAGGAGCCTTTCCTTATATTTTCTCTCCCCTGTCCAGCTGAGGAGGGCAGCGACAGAGAGGCTTTGGGGGGTACCTGGCCTCCAGCCAGGGTCAACCCACCACACCACTGAAGCAAAATGCAAAAGATCACTGACTTAATTTGGCCCAGCAATTCACACTTACATTGCTATACACTTTGGTGGGAACAGCAGTATATTATAAAAGGCAGGTTTTGGTGGTTTTTTTTTTAATTAGAAGTGGGACACAGGAGCCATGAGTCTCAGGATCTGTGCTGTAAGTTACAAAGCACTTATTTTAACTTGAATTGTATTGCCTGTCTCAGTAGGCCTTTGCATAAAATAGGGGTAATTCTTACCTGCGTTGTCGGAGTGTTTCCAGGCTTTGCTGGCTAATGCTTGAAAAAAGCGTAGAAATCTTTGAATGAAAATTCTGTAACAGAAATGCAGGGGATTTGAATTAAAACAGAACAAGAGAAAGAGCAGATTTGTGTAAAAAACTCTTTTTTCTAGTTCTGCTATGGGGAGCGGGAAAGATATTCACCTAAAAATGAGCTTATAGGCTATTGGTGACTTCATGGGGATTCTCATCTTTCTGTTGAGTTTGAAAGCAGCAAAGATGGAAAGATTTTTTTCCTGCTACTGTGTTAAAAGCCAGGCTGAATTTGTGTTCCCAGAGATTAACTCAAGTACCTACTCACAGTCCCATCTTTTATTACAATTATCCAAAGAGATCTCACCTGAAGAGTTAAGTTGCTGCGTGACATCTATATATAAGCTCATACCTGCACTTTTGGAGTCTGCATCAGTCTAGTAGAGAGCCACAAGAGCTTTTTCATTGCACTCTGGGCTATGAAGATACACATTGCCTTTTCTCTGCCCGAGCATTTCTCTGATGACTAGTCACTTAATTCCATTAGCAATTAATATTAGGCACTCTCCCATCTGTGGCAGCAAAAATGAAAATGCTATTACTTCAGGCAAGCCATGGGTAATTGGGCCTGAATAGGGATGGGGGGTGGGCATGTGTAGGGGGGGTGGATTTTCTGGTCTTTGTTTTACTTGATGGCCTTTTCTGCTCTTAATTTCTTTGGTTCTGTCATTTAAAAGGGCAAGCCAGTTGAGCTTTAAATCAATACTTTTTTATTATTAACTTGCAAATCCATTAAGGATTTCAGATGTTATTTGCTTTTCAGTGAGGGCATTATTAAGAATTAAACTTAAACCCCCAAAAAGTAGACTTTTCAGGATCCTCCAGGAAACACAAAACCAGACAATATTAACACTACTCTGCTTCTCTTAATACAAAGTCATTCCATTGCTGTGTTTCAAACTAATTGAATGTTTATCTGAAAGCCTTCATTACGCTAATATCGATAGGATCCATCTCGGTGGCAGCTTCTACTGAGATGACTCATTTTAATCTAGGTTGTTGCAGAGCTCCATTGCACAGTAATATGAATTTAATGACAGAAGGCCTCAATTAAATCTCTGAGGTTTCCAGGAACTTCTTCAGCTCTGCAAAAAGTTATTATCTCCCAACCATGGTGATTGGCCAAAGATATTTTAAAGGCAACCTCCTCCCCCACCTCATTATGAAGGCCCGAGCAAAACTGACATCAAACCAAATGGTGGTTAGTGAATCAGCCTTTTTCTAATGATAGCAAGAATTAATGGAGTTTAGACTTCTTGATTTTAGTATGCCCTTTGAGATTAATCTTCCTTTCTCTCCTGACTTTGCCACTTTGATGTCGACCTTCCCTTCTTGTCATTGTATTTGCCTTTCTTTCCTTCCCCCGTACTCATACAACCACACAGGTGTTCCCATGTAGCACATACTCCTCACTGGTATGCGTCCTAAGAAGGTTTTTGTGTGTTTGTGTAACTGCCTGAGTGGGGTCTGCAGTGGCAAAAGGGGACCTCACTCTTCTTGAGCTCCAAAGTCTGATTACTAAAGCCTACTGCTCTTAATGCTTACCCCTCTGATTCACAGGAACAAGTGGGGGACCTCGAGACCCATCTTCTGCTAGCATAGCTCTTGTGCAGATGGTGGATCTGTGCCAGAAGAAAATTCCAGAAGTGTTAAATATCAGGGACAACTAGGTCCTTTCATTTGATCTCCTTTACAAACTCAAGGACAGAAAGGAGCCCAAATATTCCTATTATTTAAGAACACAATGCTGAAACAGATACACATCAGATCTGAGGCCATCACGTAAGGCAGAAACCCAGCAAAGATTCTCATACATTTTCAGTTGTTAATTGCCCTCACTATTAATAGCTGATCCTTATTTTTAAGTTTGTTTTTTGTTTTTTTGGTTTTTTTTTTTTTTTATTATTCTAAAAGTACTGTATCTTTCTAACCTAAAGGTGTTTCCCCCCGCCCCCATACAGTTATTTCTACATTATTGCCAAATCACATCTCAGTCACCTTCGTGTTTAGAAGAACAAATTGCATTCCTTCAGTCTCCCACTTTAATGCCCTATGGATATAATTATAACATGCAAAAATAGTATTCCTTGTTAACATTTCTGTGTCAATAAAACATGGGTGTACTTGACAACTACTGTAATTTTACATCAAGGACCTGAAATTTGCCCTGAGACTGCTATACTTGAAGATGAAGGCAGGTACAGTTTCCTCTCGACATTGCTGAGATTTGTCTTGAAGATGAAAAATTCCCAGCCAAGCTCTGCTGTCTGTCACTCCTTGCCCCACACACCTTCTTATGCAACTGCCTGCATTCAAACACCAAATCCCTTATTACTGTGCTTCGCAACCTGTGGCAGATATGAGAAATTCCATGTCAGTCAACAGAAATATGAATAAATGCCTTGTCACCATTGAAAGCAAAGCCTGATGAATTCAAATTCTTTTACAAAGGCTAGATTCATGTATAAATCAACTTGAACAAAAGATTTATCACATCTATCTGTGTTATATACACATCTCCCAGGAGTTATACTACTTTAAACATATTTGTCACAGTATTTCTGACATATGCAGGACTTTTCTATCAGTAACAACACCTAAGTAGCATCAGAATATCACCAAACACTTTCAAACCTGTTGATCTTTATTAGACATTGCCAGAAATAACTTGGTTTCCAAAGACATTGCAAGCGTGCAGGTTTCTTTATGTAGCTGAGTGGATTTAGCCATCCACAGATCAAGCTCCGTGTGAATACAGGTGTGGCACTTAGAGACATGATGGGCTTGGCTTCTGTTCAGTCCTTGGGTGGGAACTTGCACAGACTCTTCAAGTTGTATCTACACATGTGCTTACTCAGAAGCTGAGTGGTCCCAGGTCCTTCAGTTACTGTCACAGTTCAATGGCTGTTAAACAAAATCTGCATTTGCTATACATAGGCAGCAAGTGTTTTCAGAGGTGCCTGGGTTTCGAGGAGTAATGGTACTCTAAAGTAGTAGGACCAAAGGTCAGAGTGTAGGTTTGGTGATGTTTATTACCAAGAAGTCTAAGTCACGACCCAGTAGCAACAGTACAGAAACTTTATGTCCCCATCTCTTGTTTGTCTGCCAATTGGTCTGCTTTAAGATGCTGAAGAAAAGGTCCTCAAATCAAAAGCTGTGTGAGCAGTCCAGCACCAATTCTCAGTAGGCATCTTTGAAGAAGCACTGATGATCTCTTCTTGCCTTTATGAATGGCATGGACCTGAGCATGCAGCCAGCCCTGCTCCTTAAAGTCGGTTAGAAAATGGCTGTGAACAATTTCAGCACCCTCAAGAGCTTTGGAAGTTTCCAAATCTGTGCCTCCAGAACATTTTAAATTACTAGAGCAGTAACAGCCCTAGAAATTTCTCAGGCCAAACAGCTGCTATCTGTCATGTTCCCATATTTTTCAAATGGTTCTGGGGACCACTTATTACCAGTGCTTTCCAGTTTGGCATGGAAAGCAGATGGCAATTTGGGAACTACTTCACCTAAGCCAACAGGCATCTGCTGGCTCCTGCATTACTTCACTCTTGTTGAGCTGAAGAGCTTAACGGGCACAGAAAACAGAGTATCATTGTGCTACCTGCAGAGATGACTGATACCTCTGAGAGAATGACTCTACCTTCCTTCATCCCTTGGAAAATCCATGCTGGAATGCCATCAATCTGTCTTGCTAGCAATTTAAAACTGACTCCGCATAGGCATAAACAACTTAAGAAGCTGTGAAAGGACACCATTAGAGCAGGACTGGAGATTTTTTGCCCCAAAGTTAAAGATTCTTGGTAGCATTTAAGCCAAGACTTTCACATCTACTCAAGATATTCAGTATTTTTCTGTGCAGCCTTAAATTCTACTGTTACTTACTTACGCTGCTTCCACAGGTGGAGATATCCGGTATCTTGTGGTACAGAACAAAAACTCCTGCCCAACAAGCTCAAAAAGGCCTCAATTTCTGGCAGAGTCCGGAAGAAAGTAAGATGCCTTCACAGTGACCAAAACTCTGTAGCCCAAAGCAAGCAGCCTTTCTGCAACTCTGAGACAGCAACAGATGCCTTACCACACCAACCCATCTTTCAAGAGCCACTGTACTGCCAGGGCAATGGGGTATTACCGGTGTGGTTAGCGGCACTTTTTCCTTGCCGAAAACAAATTGGTAGTTGTGTCCTGTGGGCTGTCCATTTTACAACTGATGCACGGCTGATCTAAACACAGCCAGAGCCATCCTTATCAGAAGCAGACAAGGCTCACCCAGGTCTGGCTCCGGACTGGCTTCCCACAGGCACATATGACCTTGGTCATGGGAGCTTCTCTCTGGGTCTGCAAGCAGCAGTAAATAAAGTCACTCTCAGTCACTGCAGTTGCTATGCTGTAGTTGGAGACACAGAAAAATGAGGTCAGGCAAAAGGTTCAAAGACTGAGTCAGGCCCACCAGAGCCGCTATTTTCCAACTCTCAGTCCAGCAGCACAATTTACCGTGTCACACAACAGATCAGGTGAAACTGAGTGCTGGGGAAAACCCACCTGCTCTAACAAAACACCCATCCAGACAGATTTCTTGGAGAAACCCTGAATCATCACTAGTGCGGTTCATGCAGACACCCGCAAGGCTCCTCTTTGCGTTACATTCCTGCACTCCGCAATTCAGACTCAGACCTCAACCTTTTCACCCTAGATAAGTACCCTGTGCCAATCTGAGGCTGGTCTCTTACCCTCTTCCCCAAGACTTACATCACAAAGCACACAAAAAGAGATTTAAACCTCAGACTTCACAGCACAGCTTCAGATCTCCTAGCACAGCAAGTCACCAGCCCAAGCAAGTGCATTTTATGACACCAGCATCAACAGAACAGCCAGTTACACCAGTCACCCTGCAAAGCATGTCCGTGTGTGCTGGCCACGTCTGCCTGGACCGTGGCCTGAATCCCACCTGCAGAGCAAGACCTGCCAGTTATCAACACAGCAGTTAACGATGTTGCCAAATATTGTAATTTTATCACAAATATTATGGATTCTCTCCCTCCCCTCTCCAGGAGACTTGACATTTGATTTTATGAAAAGTAATTAGGTGGCTAGTTATCATCACAACCAGGAAGAAAAGTAATTCATTCCTGTGCAGGTTCCTGCAATTCCTACACATGAAGTTTCAGCTTTTTTGGAAACCATTGCCTCTTCTGAGCACTTAGCTGCAGAAAGATGCTTGCTAGTGGCATATGTTTATACTTAATAGTCAGTGAAAAGAAACAGTGCGGTTTCCGTTGTCAGACAAAGCCCCCAATTTCATTATCTGATGCCTTAGCTGATGACTGTCAAACAGCTAGGCTGCATGACTTCTGAAGGCTGATAGTGCAATAACAGTGCCCCCAGAAAAGGGAAAAGGGGAGCACACCAACTCAGTTAGACATGCTTTCCCCTCCCTGAAGATCACAGGGCATACGGATCAGGATGACCTGAAATGGCTGTACAAAGGCTAGACCAGTGATCACACTAGCTACAACCTCTTCTCTGCTGAGGTACTTGGATGGCTGAGTAGACCAAAAGAGCAGGCACACATTTATTGCTGATCAGCAATCGCTACACACATAAAAAAAGTCTGTTTTGGAGGTGATATTCTTATGCATTAAGGTGCTATTTGGCACATGATGCCCCATGCAGCAAGATCTTTCTATGTACTACTTTATTCTATATGGTAATATAATCCTTTTTATCTGATTTTTTATTTCAGTGCTTCTTCCTCATGCTCAAAGACAGATGACTGTATATACATTACAGCTTTTTAGATCCTCTGACTAAATGTCATTTCCTCTCCTGAAGATATATTCGTTACAGTCAATGCCTGCCAGCTAAAGAGAGAAGCAGTGTTTCATTTTTCAAAGCAGCTGGAATCTTCTCCTTTTGCTTTCTTGTTGTCACATCAGCCAACCTCCTGCTATAATCCACAATAAGCACAGGCTGGAGCCATAGTTGAGATGAAGGCAGCAAGCATCTCTGGGGAAGGAGTTTCAGGTATCTTCTTGCCTAAATGTTGATAACGTCCATTCCTTTTTAAGAGCACAGTATTTGCAAAATAATTTCAAGGCGATGAAGCATTCCCATGAACGCTTGCGGGATTTTTACAGTCCTCAGTCGGACTGTATCACAGCATTATACTTCTTTTCCTCACGAAGGCCATAAAAGCAGTTAGGTTACTTGACTATTGTCAGATGGCAGATCCATATCTGAAATGGGAACGGAGATTCAGCGCTCCTTGTCGGAAGGCATTGCTGTTTTCTTCTGCCAGCTCTCTGTAAGGGAAGACAGACTCCATCCGTGCTGGCTGTTTTCTGCCTTGCATCAAAACAAAAAAAACCCACCCAGCCCATACATATCGAAAGGGAAATTGAACTGTTTTGAAAACATTTACTCAGAAGCAGGCCCTCTGGATCAAAGCCTGTCCCAGACCCTTTCTGGGGAACCACGACACCCCCGTGTCCTGCCAGCC
>NW_009629202.1:2921-14792 GCF_000690535.1 Cariama cristata | reverse complement strand
AGAGGGTTATTAGAGAACTTCAAGTGCCAGCCCAGCCTTAAAGGTGACAGCCCTGTCCATGAAGTGTAAAGAATTCAGCCTCCCTACCCAGCTCACTTTAAGGGCATGTAAATCAAATGACAGCAAACATGTTAAGAAATGTGTTGGAGCCAAAGAGACAGCATACACGTTCACAACACTGATACACCAAAGTCTATTTTTACTGCCATTGTCAGATCAATAAACTTTTCAGTAAGGGGGAAGACAAACAGTATTAGCTACAATGAAGAAATGAAAGCAATGGAAGTGCAGTAGGGCTCTTCACTACTGTCTGTAAGATTAGAAAACATTTCTTCTAGCAGTAATTGCAAATACATCATAACTCTGCCAGGGTTAGCTATGACAAGCAATCAGGATACAGAAGAAAAATTGGACCACTGTTTTTTGACATATAAATAAAATGGATTCCTGCAGGAATACCTGCAGATCCAGTAGTGCAAACTAATAATAATTCTTTTCTGCAGGAAAATGTACTATTTATTTAACTTTAACTTGCTAGATATATATAATATTTTAAGAGAGAATTCTTTGTTTTGGGAAAGGAAGCTTAAAAATATGAATTCACTGCAGGACCAAAGAATGGGGAGTTATGGTTGACTGTTTTGAAAACTATTCATGAACATAACTGAGAATTTTAAATAACCATTCAAATTTACTGACTTATATTAATGACCTTTCCATTTTTTCTTGCTGTATCTGTGGTGTACTTTAAGAAATTAATCTATTTAAAGTTTTCACTTGTTAAACCAAAGGATAGCAGAAATGATACAATATTATTTAGGTATCTGAAAATATAACAGCTGCTATCTGTGACTTCTGTAATGAGATCTATTGTGGTGACTGCCATTGTTTAATTACATTTTTACCTTTTTTTTGTTTGTTTTTAACCAAGAGTCTCATATCACTCAGTTTTATGCATCTCATTGAACCAGCTAGATTTTGCAGGCTCCCTATGTAGTCAGTAAAAAAGATTAGTCTTATCTATAAATTTATATGGAGCAAAACTTTTTTCTTCTGAGCAACCTCTCTTAGCTGGATGTTATAGGCATGCAGAAGAACTCCATGGTAAATATGTCAGACTCAGATTTCTCTATATGTATGTATTCTTCCCCCAGGTATTTTACAATCAAGCAGACCTTGTGGGACAAAAACCTATGGTAACAATTATTATCTTCTTATTTAGGAGTAAGCTCACATTTACATCAGCTTCAGAAGCAGCTCAATCTAATAAGGATTGACAACTATTAAAGTCTCTTATGATGTCAGTACTCCTGGAGATTTGTTTAAAAATCTCAGTTTAAGAAAGTTGTACCTGAGTGTAAGCCATTCTTCAGAAGGAACGTTTTTGGTGATACAGTTTTCATAGCCAGAACCAGAATTAGCCCTAGAGGAGATAATGATAAATTTTACTATGGACAAGAAATTAAAAGATGATTATATTTTCAAAAGATGTGTAACCAAAATACTTTCATAAACTTGCATATCATATAATATACTTTATAATATAATGCAAGAAAAATCTTTTATAAAAGCAGTATTGTTTACAGTTAGTTATACTATACATATAAGGAATTAATAAAATTAATAAAACCAAACCCATTTCTACTGTTGACAATTACAGAAAAACAATGTATTCCAATAGTGTAGAATATACAATTATCAAGAGACTGAATATCTTTGGATTTTTTGACTGTAAAAGCAGGTGCAATTATTAGCGATAGGTTCATCTGGGTCAGATGTTTGGTTCTGAGGCACATACAAACTCTTTGAAAACATCCCGTTCTGATACCTGATGTAGAGTCAGGAGCAATCTCTCTTGTAACAAATTCTTCCCAGCTTTTTCATAACTAGTAACTGCATTTTGGGACAAGCTTTTGGCAAACTAACAGATATCAGTGCAGTAAGGTCTGTATTGAGAGTCAGCTAGCTGTCACTACTTTGATTGGGAAAGCTTTCTGAAGCTCAGGAACAGACACCCCAAACTGCCAATGGCATGGCAAGGCCACCTCACTCATTCTCCAGTGCTAGCCTGCAAGACTAGTCCTCGCCCCCACCCCGTTTCCTCCTGCACTTGCTTTCGGTGACAGTGACAGGAGGAGTGTTGGTTCTCACACATTTACCAACTGATCTATACGTTCTGTTAACACTTCATCTGGGTCACCAAAGGAGCGAGGATGCTAAGATAAAGGTCCAGCAACATAACAAGCACATTTTTCTTACTGTTACACCATATTGTAGACTGTCAACTGTAGAAGTATTTGAACTTTTCCAGTACTCTGCTTTCTCAACAGCTTCTACCACACATTCCTTTGACTCCTACCAACAAACAAAAACTGCTCCAGCTCTAGGCTAAACAGAAATGTCAACACCTTACTGCAGTTTTTTCCATCTCTACATGATTTCATAGGCTAATAACTACTTTACATCTCTTGCTGTTCCCTTGAGTCTGGTATAATCTGCAAGTAACTGAAAAACGTACACATTTCTTCCACTTTCATGGGTGTTGGTAGCTTTGTTTTATTATCTGCTGTTCTGGTTTCTATACCACTGCCAACACTTGCTTTTATTCTGTTCAGTTTCTTTATTCCAGTTTTTGTTCTCAGTGAAACAAAAAAAGATTTCTCTGCTATTACAGAACATCAATAAAAACAAGCATACACGGTTCCTAGCCTAAGAAAATCATAAGGAAGGCTAAGAAAGCTCTCCTTGACTTCACTGAAATTTGTAATAGCTGCCCAGTGGCAAGACAGTTTGTATTCTTACAGTCTGGATATTCCTTCTCCATGGTATGTTAGCATTTAGATAAGAGATCTAATGTATTTTAGTCTGATATGTTCATTTAAGAAAAATCATTTCACTAGACACAGCTTTTAGGGTCCATATTGACATTACCAGCACCTGACTTCTGCTACTTGCTGACACCTCCTTAAACCCTATGCTTCTTTGGAACATATATGAAAAACTGACAAACAAATTTGGTTGGAGACTGCCCATTGAATTGCAACTACCTTGTTTATCTAAGCTTCATTGAGTATTACTGAATACTAGGGAAAAATAATCAAAAGGGAGTATACTATGTCAAATATATCACCTTTTTAAAATACCTGTAGAAGCATTACTGAAATATTTCAACCAATTCTAGATTTAGGAAAATCAGAAAAGGCTCTTTACATAGGCAGAAAAGTTTAGGTTGAGCAGTGGAGATGCAAAGTATTTCATCCTACAAGGAAATTACTTACTGTCAAAGATTCCAACATTTACAGCCTAAAACTTTTCCACTTGTATTAGTGTAGTATCTTCCAGTGATCAAGCCTTAATACATTCCAAATACGAATAGCACTTCATGTGCTGTAGCAATTGTTAGTGCTCATGAAAAGTGCCAAGCTAATAATCTGAGAAGGTGTTAGATTAAAGTTATACCTCAAAACAGTTATAAAACTTTTGCCCAAACTATTCCCTCAATACTTTTTCCTTCACCTCCTCTATGCCATTTTTGTTAAAAGGAAGGACAGAAGAGCCAGGTTGCCATTTGAACATTGATCAATAAAGAGTCCATTGTGAAAAAGCGAAGATATCTAAAATTACAACTCTAAAAACTGTCAGATTCTGTAGCCTGGAAGAAATTATGAAAAAAACATAGCTGTGCTGCATCTACCTAAAGATACCAATTTTTCAACTTAAAGCAAAAAAAAGTGTAATTCAAAAGGTCTGAGCCTTCCTGGCTTTCTCTTTTGGTCTTGGCTAGACTGTCTCAACTACCACTCAATGCTGCTGTGGTTCAGCAACCGAGTAGAGCTCTTTCTGCCTTTTATGCCAAGTTAAAGTTGAGCAGTAGACCACATGCAATATTACCACTCTGTACCATGAATCAGAGATTTCCCTTGAAAAATGGAAACTGTATGCATTAAAGGGATTCATCTGAGAACCTGAATCTTATGCTAAATTAAAATAATACATTTTCTGTGCTCACAGGGTTTCTCATATATATGAAAAATTATTTAACTCTGTCAACTTGCATGAATAGAGTGCCAAAATGAAATTCAGCTTTTCCTGAGTATTTCATCTAGATACCTTCAGCTATCTGAGATTATACAGACCTTTATGTTCAAATTTTTTTTTTTCAACAAAGAAAGAAAGAAAAAGGAACTTCAAACAAGGCAGTTTTTTCTTTCCCCCTCAACTCTTGAATGAAATTGTATCAGATTGGTAATTCTCAGTATATTCATTAACAGACAGCTACAGCCACAAGAAGCACCAAAGTTGTTACCTCATCTAACATGTCAAGAAGCAAAACCATTACATTTTGGTTTCATAGAAATGTTGTCACAAAAAGTAAGAATAATTTTTTTTAATATTAAATGCCCAGGTTCAATATGACTGACTACCTCACTTCCTGTTTAGTAAATGAGCTTCCTAACAACTTTTCTCTTCTGTAAAACATTCTGAAAGCTCCCTCACATTAGTCAAGATGCTAAAGCTACTCAGATAAATACAATGAAAGAAAGTGTGTTCACATGTCCAAGTACATTTGTACATGCATCAGTAAGCATTTGTGGAAAAGAGATACTACAGATTCAACAGTAGCATAGAATACAGCTACTAAAGAGGGCCTGACTTTTGACAAATCTTTGTGTATACAAAGGAGTGCTATTTTCTCTATTTAGGATTTACAGGTACGTCAAATTCTCATGCATTTTTTTAATGGAAAGGCCAAAAAAAAGCAAAACTCTATAATCAACCTTTCAGGCTCCCTGAACCCGAATTATTTCCATAAGGTCCCAGAAAATGTAAGTTCCGGTGTTTGAAGAGATTTCTGTAATTATTCTGAAGCCTTAGGACTGTATATGGAGCACATATTGAGAATGGTCAGTTCCTGACTGTAGCATAAGGAAAAAGCAAAACTAATTAGAATAGTATTGTTTCACTACAACTTTTCCCTTGGAAAAAAAGCTGTAGTAGAAGGTCAGTGGAGCCACAGACCTCAGATCATCTTGTTTTTGCATTTTCTTTGCAAGCACTGCAAAGACAGTGATTTTGGCAAACAATTTTTGCTTTCCACTGCATATTCAGTAGTCTAAGCTTTGCTTCTCAAGTTGTTAGATACTACAGTGCTGAAATACAAAAGACAAGGAATCTCTAAACCTCAACAGAAAGGTTCAGACTCATAACTCTATTCTCTTGATTCAATTACAAGGATAGGTTGCCACTTTTCTTTGTCTTTTAGGATTTGAATGTTAAACACCCCTGCAGAAAGCACTCCTAAGCAACGTATGTTTTCCCCTAAAATTCATAAATGTTAACTTTCCTTGCAAGTACTTATTTGAACTCAAATCAACTTATACTGAGAGTCAGGCAAAATGCACCAGAAAAAGTAGACAAATCAGGCTGCCATTACACAGTTACAGTATTTTCCAAATGACCTGCTACACTTTTAAAAGAGAAAGTGTAAAAACAAAAACAAAAGACAGGCACTGAAGTGGAGAGAACAAAATTCAGCAAGTGTGAAAATGAATAGAAAGGAGAGTTTAAATGCTTGCTCAGAGGGACAGGAAGACAGCTTTGCAGAATGAGGATATCACAGGCTACAATGGTACACAATATGCTTTGCATGAGGAACAAATCCTATTTTTGTCAGACATCACCTGGATCAAAATAAGATTAAGTATGACTTTAATGGTCATTTAATATGCCTTATTCAGGAGAAGACTGTTAGAATAAAACTCTATGTTGCTAAGTAGAGGATAAGATGCTTGCCTTTTAACTCTCTCTAGTTCAGATATTCTAATCTTTTCATAGATATTCCAATTAATAAAAAATAGGAGGCATGATCTTATATAAAATTTCAGGAATTTTGAAAGAATCAAATACATAGACATCGTGTGAATCGTAGATGTAGATGTTACCTATGAGTTTCCAAAGCATGAAGCATTATAGAAATGTACATCTAACCATTTTTTTTCACAAAATGGTAGAAGCTTGCAATGTGAGTCTGATTGTCATTTCAGGGGTTCATTGTTTTCTTCTAAATTGCAAAGACATAAGGATTCCCTGGAGTCTTTAAAGCCAAGAGAATTATGAACAGTCATATTAGGCAGTAAATGGTGTGAAGGCCACAAGTAATAATGACTGAGTTATTAAGGCTGGAATAGTTAGCATTTATAGTACTATGATATTGGGAGCCATTTCCAAGCAACCATTTCTGGCTAGATGCAAAATCTTCATTGAAATCTTTAGGATAGTGCAAGCTGCTGAATGTGTAATTTATTTCTATTACTCTTCCAATAGATATGACCTTCTCTCTGGGTTTTCAGTCACTAAATATAAAAAGTTTAGAGAACAAACACACACAAAGAAACTGAACGGCCTTGTGAGGCTTTTCCAAAACACACTAAAAATGCAACATTAATAAACTATACAGGATGTTCCTCAAGACTAACAAAATAAAAAGAGTAAAAGGAGCAGTGACGGTTTCCACTAAAAAGCACTTATCTAAGGTTCTTTTATGAACAATTGTAACATTTTTCTGTTAATTTTATTCTTGCATTTAAAGGCATACAATATCTTTACAATTGTGTTTTGCCTGCAGTGGAAAATAGCAACATTTTTCATAATTATAACTTTTCCACTGAGGTGCTATTTGATCAGAAAGGCTGTTTGATGCTTGTAGCAAAAGTAGAAATACTTTGCATGCATTTAAAAGGAATTTTGCTCAATATTCAGATAATCATAATGGCATTAGCACACAAGCAGGATAACACAATCCAGGGTGCAGGAAAAGAGATACCTGCGACACTGGTTTTGGACAGAAGTAACAGCATGGTGCTGTTTAAAGCAGCAAGATTTCCTAGGGACATGAGTTCCTCCCCATCAAAACATGCCTCACCACTGACAAAATTCAGCTGCAGCCACAGCAATGGCAGTAGGGAGTGGGAGGATGGGGACTTGATCATTAGATAACCCTTATCCCTTGCTTTCTTTCCTTTTACTGGGGCAGACTCAGTGTCATCATGCTAACTTTTTTCGAAGTTCTGCATCTTAATTTCCATATCACTCTTCCCTGTCTGTCATTATGATTTCCCTTGGAGATGTGTAGAATGCACATGGCTGTTTCTATAGATAATAAGGGTAGTATACTGGATCACTGTTTCAAATTGAGTTTTGCATGACTACCAAATTTTCATCCATCCTATAGTGATGCATGCAAGTTCACACTAGCCTTCTATTTGACTGGCAAAATTTCAGATACACACAAAGTACTTTGCAAAAGTCTAATAAATACCTGAACACACTAAGCCAGAAATCTACATGAAGAAACATGCTATTAACAGTATCTGTTACTTTTGTGCAAATCCAGATTACTGATTCTGAAGCAAAAAGAGTTACTCTTGAATCTCATTTTTGCTGAGACAGCTATTCAACATATTGAATAAAGTTCAAATTATGTTGATTTCTCAGTCAGACAACAGTTGGCAGATACAGTTATTTTAAAAAACAAAGACCTACAACTTTTCAAAGTTAATCTAAATTATTGCACTACTGTTTATGTTGGATGTTGTTGCTATGAACAGTACTGAAACTATAGTATAACCATAATACAAATTTCAAAGAAAAAAATTAATGCAATACCCTTATGCACAGAGTAAGAATGAAGATTCTATCAAAATATTTTTTTTTACCTTACAGGCATTATCTTTGAAGAAACAAAATTAATTCAGCTGAGTCAAACTGAAAATGTTACTGAAATATACCCGAGTAATTCCATGTAGTATTGGGAAATTTCCTTTAAGGTGAAGAGTACTAATTTTGGTAGTATTTAGAACTAACAAACACAAACCTAGCAGATTTGGGCTTTGCACAGAGTTTGTTGGTCTACAGAATAACAGAATACTGATTTACAAACAATTTAGACTAACAAATGTCAAATGAAGCAAGCAAATAGTAAGATTGTCTCAAATTTTTTAATGTCATTTTTCAGCAATAAATTACATAAGAAAAAAGAAGGAAACATATGAAGCAATTTCCTTGAAGACTCATCACTTTTTCTGTGTAATGAAATATTTCTGAAAAATCATCTGCCTGATTTAAAAGAAATTATGTGAAGAGACAGTAGCTATAACAAATCACAGTGTGCACTTTTTAATGTTTATTCATTAAAACAGGGAACAAAGCATTATAGACAGAATACCATAAGAGGCCTGCCTTTTTAATGAAGAAGTATTATATATTTCAACAAAAATATGGTTATTTACTTGTCCCAGGTTGCTTTTCTGACTTGACACTGATGACTACTTCTTTATTCTACTATTATATCTCATCTGACAGTACAAATTTTGGTAGCTGCATTTTTCATGATTTAAAATCTTGTCATGCACAAAACCTTACCTTTATTCCTTGGGATCTTGCATAATGCAAAGTACTTGTTATATGCAATTGTATTTGAGGACAAAAATATACCTGGAATTATACCTGGAGGTAACAGTTCTACAGTGCTCAGTACCCTCTGTTTCCGTAAAAAGATGGACTTCCAAAGACTGCTGTCTCAGTTTAAGATCTAGTGGTACAGTAGAATTTCATATGGCTAAATACTCCTCACTTTTAATTTAATAAGAATTAAAGAAGAATCTAATTCAGAATATGTGGACTTTATAAGAGATTAATTATCCTCTTTTGCATTTTCATGTCATAGAAAATGAACATTTAAGTATACACTGCCTATGTTTCTATTGCTTGTTATACTATTTTGCATTTGTAGTGTAGTAATAGCAACTATAAAACAACTATAAACAGTGACAGGTCATGAGAGGCATGGAACAAATCTGTACTGTTGTAATTAAAACTGATAGTTTAGGTCTTTATCCTGTTTCATCATTGAACAACACATCCCATGGCAAAACCAATGAAATGTACATGGGAACACATTTAGGAAGACAACCGTACAAAGTGTATACTTTGGGATAAAAAGAATCCAGTTTCTGGAGGTGTCTCCCTCTTTATTTAAGGCATTTCTATAGTCATTTCACATGAGAACACTTTTCTAAATAGTCAGAGGAGAAGAATTTGTACTTTTGTGGATTAGTCTTGCAGGTAATTACAGACATAAATATTTTTAAGGTATATACTTTGTGATGTTATGTTTAGGAATACACAGCCATTACCTGTTCAACAATGTTGATTCAACTCTGTTTCCTTAAAAGAGGAGTAATAGATTATGATAACATATAATAATTATGACTATTATTCCATCTAAAAAGCCTGTTTCTATAGGAAAGAGACAATAACTACGCTGGGTAACAAGAAACAGTAGATGAAAGGGAAGAATAAAACCAGCAAAAATGGGGAAGTATAGCAATGTTGTATTTGTATACAATCAGTTGCCATGGTAACTTAAGGACTGTATGGTCAATCTTTAAAAATTACTTTTTAAAATAATTTCTCCATGTAACCTTTTAGAGCTCTATGTAAGGGGAAGTAAATCCCTCTAGTATTTTATCCTTAGTCGTTACATCTTAATCAGTTAGATTTTCATTTATAAAACCTACTTTTTAAAAAAATATGTTTAGTTTTATTGGATCTCATTGCTTATTTCTGAAATTTGTGTATTTTCATACGAGAATAAAAAAAGAAATTCCAAGCCATGTGGAAAGACTTCAAGTTAAGTATATTGAAATTTTAGTTCATTCATACTCTCAAGAGTTTCATAAAGTAATTTCAGACGGAAATGTGTCGGTTTTAAAAGTGAATCATTTAGAGCTTTTTGAAATTTAAAGTTAGAATATCACAATAATGAAGCTTTGAAAAATTCAGATCACACTTTGACAATTTCACAGTCTGTCAAATCCAATCATGAACAGTTTCTGGCTGGCAACCTAGTCCAGGTTGGTTTTGTTTGTTTGTGGGGTTTTTTTTCTTTTCTTTTCTTATGTAAATTTTCATCAAGATGACTGGACAGATCTGATGCATTATGGGATTTTAAAATTGTTAGTGAAAACAGAAGAAAAGCAGGATTTAATGCCCTAAGACACTGATGGGCTAAATCTGTCCTCTCCACTACTTAGGGCAAATCAAAACATGACACTGTCAGCTAACATGATTATAGCAGTATGACTCCTCACAAAAATCTTCTGTACATGATAAGTTCATATTAGATCCACAGAGTTCTTCAGAGTGCTTCTGATTTAGCATTTGCTGTCTATAACGTACCTGAAAAAGCCCTGAAAGTATTCTGAGAACATATTGAAAAGGGTGATTTCTGCTTTCTGCTCATCCAGAATACTGTATTTCATAACGCTACTTCCCATTACCCAATCTACTATCTATATTCATATGCTTTCTGAAGAATTTTAGGATAACTTTTAATGAAAGTCACTGCAATACGCATGCCAACAAAACTGGATTCCAAATGCTGAATCACCCAAAACATTTTATCCACTGCTTACTCATAAAATAAATACGAGCTACTAGAAAAATAAATGAAACTGATGGTCTTTAAAAGTCAACAGGAAAGTCCTGGCAGTGAGTAGCAACTTAGGAAGTTTAAAACTTGGAAAACCAAGTTGCTGGCAAAATGTTTTACTGGAGAAGCAACACTCCTGTCTCACAGAGGAAATGGAACCATGGAAGACAGCAAAGATTATCCAACACACATTTCTTTTTGTAGGAGTCAGATATTTCCAAAGGACTAAATTACAAAACACTGGGAGAAATGCAAGCAGGCTTTCATAAAGTTAACCTTACGTGTGAAACATATTATAGCTTTTGAATAATATACCCACAACAGTAGCACTAAATGTAAAAGGCAAAATACTGTCCTGAGTGAAGAAAACTACACCAGGACTAAATCAGTCTAATGTTCCTTAAAATCAAGAATACTTAAAATAAGATCGTTATTTAATGTATACTTCAAGATCACTACTGTAAAAGGTGCTTTACCATAGTGTATCCATACCTAAGTTATTCTATAATCTTTCTTAGATACTAACGAGAGATAGCAGTAGGTAGGAGTGACCAGAAGGAAGAAAAAAAAAAAGGCAGAGGAAACACAGCTACCAGTAGTACCAGTAGTAATGGACTAACTTCTGCAGATAAAACATTCCTTAAATTTATGACCTACAAAGTTCAGCCCACTCAATTCCAAATCTGCCGTCTTTTGGGGGGGGGAATATCTTATATATGTATTTAGGAATGTCTATTCATCTGTTTGCGACTCTCTTCTAATGCCACAAAAGGCATTAAAATACAGCAGATACACAGCTTCACCAAGGGCAAATCATGCCTGACAAGTTTGGAGGCTATCTGCGATGGGATTACAGCGTTGGTAGATAAGGGATGAGCAACTGATGTCATCTACCTGGACTTGTGCAAAGCATTTGACACTGTCCCGCACAACATCCTTGTCTCTAAATTGAAGAGACACAGATTTGACGGATGGACCATTCTGGATAAGGAATCGGCTGGATGGTTGCACTCAAAGAGTTGTGGTCAGCGATTTAATGTAAAAACGGAGACTGGTGATGAGGTGGGCCCCTGCAAACCTCATGAAGTTCAACAAGGCCAAGTGCAAGGTCCTGTACATGGGTCAGTGCAATCCTAAACACAAATACAGGCTGGATGGAGAATGGATTAAGAGCAGCCCTGAGAAGAAGGACTTGGGGGTGCTGGTTGATAAGAAGCTCAACATAAGCCGGCACTGTGCTTTTGCAGCCCAGAAAGCCAACCATATCCTGGGATGCATCAAAAGAAGTGTGACCAGCAGGTCAAGGGATTCTCCCCCTCTGCTCAGCTTTCATAAGATCCCCCCTGCAGTACTGCCTTCAGCTCTGGGGCCCCCAACAC
>NW_009629202.1:0-2833 GCF_000690535.1 Cariama cristata | reverse complement strand
GAAGACAGGCTGAGAGAGTTGGGGTTGTTCAGCCTGGAGAAGGCTCCAGGGAGACCTTAGAGCAGCCCTAAAGTACCTAAAGGGGGCCTACAAGAAAGCTGAGGAGTGACTTTTCCTAAGGGCATGTAGTGATAGGAGCGGGGCATTGGCTTTGAACTGGAAGAGGAAAGATTTAGATTAGATATCAGGAAGAAATTCTTCACAGTGAGGGTGGTGAGGCACTGGAAGAGGTTGCCCAGAGAAGCTCTTGATGCCCCCTCCCTGGAAGTGTTCAAGGCCAGGTTGGATGGGGCTTTAAGCAATCTGGTCTGGTGGAAGGTGTCCCTACCCATGGCAGGGGGGTTGGAACTAGATGATCTTTAAGGTCCATTCCCACCAAACCATTCTATGATAAATACAAAAGCAAACTGAGAAGAAAAAGTATAGAAGTAGGGGTAGATGTGAAGGCAGAGCAATCTTTCTTTCTAGTGAAATTACGTAGGAGAAATTATTGAGTAGTTATTGGTTTCTATTTTGAGTATATTCATTTCATTACTGAGTGAAAGCTTCCTCTGTTTCATCATTCAGTGTAGCCATGATCTGGGAGTGCTGGACAAGGTTGGCACAGCAGTCTGGACACTCCAGGAGTCTCTGGCTGCCCTTAAGCCCAGAGAAGGAGATCCATAGCACATTTGTAGCCAAAGAAGGTGGCTGGTGCACCTGTAAAGCAGATGTTGATTAAGCAAGCTATAATTACTATTGCTCATTGTAAGAGGACTTGTGGTATAGCTGCACAATCAGTGCAGAAAAACGTGTATACAGTAAAATGTGCAATTCAAGAACTACGGATTTAGAAGTAGCAAGAAAGACATCTGGCAAAAGCAGAAAAAGAAATGAACGAGGCCTGAAAGAGGTGGATCTTCCCTTTCTTTTGAGGATGCAGGCAGTATCAAAAAAAAATGGGTGAGGAAAGAGAAGGAAGAAAGATGATTTGTTTCCAGCTCTCAGGCCTGATGACACCATCCTCCATGACTAAGACCACTGAGGACAGCAGTCAGCACTGATTGCCAGAATCAGCCCTGTGGTGTTGTATATTCATTACTAATCAAAGACAAGCTAGTTAAGGACTAATTGTTTGATTACATAATGAATGATAGTCATTAAAAACTAACCACTACCCATGTGTACTTTTAGTGAACGTCAATTCAGTAAAATGTTATTTTAACTTTTTTATCTGGTTTGGTTTGTCAGTCTTTTAAGCATGCCCACCAAGGCAATCCCTGATTCCCCAATGTATGTATATAAATACATACAGATACATGTATTCATTACAACACACACCACATATTTAAGTCCTGAAAGCACTCCATGCTTTTTTCACAGTGCTGTGTTATTCGCTCAAAAACCTTCCAAGGGTACAGCTATATTCATACATATTTTGTTTCTTGCTGAGATACTGCTTTATCATGTGCAGATGAATGTTGATGCAGAGCAAGCTGAAATATGGATATCTTCCAGTTGCCAGTTGTGTATTTATTAAATATAGCTGGCCACACAGACCTGGCTATAGTAATGTAAATTCAGTGAAAATTACTTGATATTTAGGCATTTTATGTTGACATTAAATTTTAAATCAGGTAAAATAGCCATGTTTTAGGGTGTTACAGAAGATTAAAAGAGAATCTTAACTCAAAGGAAAAACTGATGGACATATTCATTGTTTCTTCTTTCTCCTCCACAGATGACTCCTTTTTAAATAGTCACAGGATAAGACATTTTACTCCATCTTTTATTAGTCTTATTTCTAAATCAACCCATTTAATTTGGTCCAGTCACAATACACATGGATGCTTTAATAGGATGTAGAATTGAATTTTAGAATATAGTAATTCAAAAATGTTAAGAGGAGACCACTGAAGCTGGTTGCTGGAGAACATTTCAATTGCCAACTAATAAAACATTAACTGTATTGATATAACTATTAATATCAAGTTATCACTTTGCATCCATTGCATAGAACTTATACTTCAGGAAAAAATAGTAACAAATCATTCTGGAAAGAATGCAACCTGTCACCAGCAGGTGACTACAGAATAACAAATTAAGGGGAACAGGGAAAACAGAAAATATGAAATACTTTCAAATATATTCTGAAAAAATAATACTTTGAATATAATAATGTGCAAATATGTAGGAAACAACATAACATAATGCAAGAAGGCTTTACATATAACATGCTAGACTAATCTGTTAGATCTCTTGCATAAATTACTGCCTGAACAAAAGAAATACAGCAAATCTCAAACTGGATTTCAGTACCATTTGCGTATGATAAAAACCCCACATTTAAACCTAAATGATTACAGTCAAAAATACAGACATAAGAGAACAAATTAAAATGTGGATAAGGAGATACACAAACAGGCAGCATGGAAATGAAGGGAAACAGACTGTAAGGAGGCGTCATCTTTTAAGGCTAGGACAGTGCTTAAAGTCAGTGGCAGCTGCTCTCTATTGACCCTTTCCTTTCCCGGAAGGGGAAGGAGAGGAGAAAAGGCAGACAGACTTATAGGTTGGAAAGTTAAAACAACTTTAATAAAACAAGAACAATGAAAAAGAATATAAATAACACTAATTCTACTACTAATAATAATAGAAATAGAAATATACAAAACCAATATTGAGCTTCCTGATGATGACCATGGGACCACGTGCCACACTGAGGTGGCTCTCAGTGCTCACGTGGCAAGGCAGACACCCAGATGTCCAGGACTGGATTCCACAGCTGACAGGAACTGGATTCAGGAATGCACGAATCGAGGTTAAGAGGCAGGAGAGTGAGCAGAGTCCCACA
>NW_009629201.1:0-3300 GCF_000690535.1 Cariama cristata | reverse complement strand
GATTCTATGATTCTATGATTCTAAGTTCTCTATTTTTACCAAGCAAACTACAAGTAGTGCTTAAATAAAGACTGGTAATTAATGATTATATGAATACATTTGCTAACCAAAGTGCAACATCTCATTAGCTTAACAATTTCCCAGGTAGAAGAGAAACAAGCATTTTCTGAGATCAGGAAAAACGATGAACAAAAATGGCATATACTGGCAGTAATTTTTTTTAAAAATGGGAAAATGCAATGTCTATATGGAAAAGTCACAATATCAGCTTCACATCTAGGAACGAGAAAAAATGAAAGACTTCATATGGATTATATTTTCCTGGGAAAGGCAAATCTATCTTTCCATTTTCTCTTTTAACTCAGAAGGAGATGTTAAAATAACTCCTTTCTGCTGATCTCCTTTGTCTATTTTTGTTAGTTCAAGCTGTGACTGCTTTCCAAAATTATTGAGCACGCATGAGAAACAGCCAGTAACAACTAGTATGAACATGCTTTCCTTGAATAGTTTTTATTCTGTCTCTGTGTGTATTCTTTAATTGAACGTACATTTGTTATAGTTCTCCCTGCTCTTTCAATAAAAATGTTAGTGTCCCTCATTCATGCTTCTAAACTACTCAATTAGCACATTTGCCACAGACTTTATTGATCGCCAAGCATATCCAAGTATTACACACTTTAAAGTCCTATAAAGCATCACACTGATATTCTGTAATGACCAGAAGACACCACTATATCACTACACGTGCCTTAATGAAATATCCACGATACAGTTAGCTTACGAAGATTTTATTACTAACACTGACCAAGCCACCCACCCACTCCACAGAGACCCCTAAAACAAACCCTCTACTACTGCAGTGCTTTTATCTGTAAACTCTGAATGCTTCTTTCTGCTTGAAAGTGAACAGCAAAACTTGGGCATTTACTTGCTGTTTCTGCTTAGTAAAAATGAAAATTATATTTTAGAGCTCCTTCTAATCCCTATGATTCATACATCAGACTCACTACATTCATCATTTCAAGCAAGTTTTTTTATCCATTTCCAGGCCTAATGGTGAACCATGTTCCAGGCTAATTGCCTTCTCTTTATTCCTAATGCTCTAATCAGTGTTATTAAAGAATGCATATGCCAACCTTCATGCAATTATTATTGTTGACTGGCAAGATGTCTATATAAACTATCTTCTCCACTCCTCCAAAACATTTTAAAATCATGGAGACAACAACAGCAAGCCCTTCTTTTGTTCATCAAAATGCATAATCACATAGAAACAGCAAACTCTCCTGCCTATTTTTTTCCTTGGAGCCTTCAAAGTTTCAAATCAAAGCCACTATATGTATCTAATGAATAACATTATTATGATTCTGCTACAGGCATACAGGGGTTCCTGCATTACTGCAGTCCAGTCAGCCATCAACCACTGTTTTAAACACATGCCTTCTGAAAACTGACTGTGTTCATCAGCATTAATCACAGAAAGTGACTTAGATCCATAGACAAGGATAACTAAAATTTGGGCATTAAACAGTCAAATTTCTCAAAGAACCACACAGGAAACTACTTCAGTGTCATCTTTGAGCCCAGCTTTAGATGCCCAGATGTGCTACTACACTTAAAGCTACTGAGAAAACTGACTCAATCCCTCTTTCAAGAAACTTTCAATTCACCTGATGTATAATCAGTTCAGTTCAGAGATAGTTCAGGCTCTGCCAGAGGATACGCTCTTAGAACAGTGCAATTTTTAAATTCCACACACTAGGTTATAATGTGAATGGGCATAAGCAGATGATATTGTTCATAATAAAAATAGATTATTCCATTTTCAAAAACAGGAAGCTATTACTTGAACAATGATAGTTTACACCATAGTGTTGCTTATAGACTTAAGCAGTCAAGACTAAAGCAATACTACAATTTCTAGCAGAATTTCCATTAATAGTGACCACTGTAGAATTTAAAATACAATCTAGCAAATTTTATTTCAGCCATTAGTGTACTAGGGTATATAGGTATACTAGTCTGTTTTCTGCAAATCTATCCACGCAAATTCATCTATTTGTTGCATCCAGTCTGAGCCTACTTGCAACTAAGATTCTGGGTGACTCAGCTTGAGGTGAAACATCACTACAAAGACCATCTGCTACAGCACATTGTACGTTCTCTCTGTTCCAAGACCTAATTGTACTTACCCTCACAAGCACTAGCTGGATGAGGCAATTCAGCGAGACTCTGTAAAGGCTTTTTACTTTTACAGAAAACATTTTTGGCTGAAATCGTAATAAACATCCGATGTACTGCTACAGTGGCCCCAGAAGGCAGTGAGCTAGTGTCAGGATGAGTCAATATAGAATTATGCTGAAAAAGCCACATGTAGTAGTTATTTGACTCAAAAAAAAAAAAAAAAAAAAAAAAAAAAGCTGGGCACGGAGACTGTAAATATCTGTTCTGCCACAGTGAATGATGCAGATCTTAGCGTAAAATGAAACCATTAGCTCATCAGACTCAATAAGTCTCATAATAATTTTGGAGCATTTGATATTTATGTCACAACATACTAGAATACACCACAGATGTTTACTGATGAGCAGAACAGGTTGCAGGTCTGCAGGCAGTACAAGTAAAAGTCAGAGTAGTCATCTCCTATCTCCCAAAGCTACACTTCCACTGATTCTTTTATACTGAATCCCATTTGGAATTAGACAAGGATGCATTTTTCCCTCTCCAACAATTGTTTATTTCTATGTATAATAAGCCCTATCATTTCTGTTAAAGACTTTGTAATATAATAAGTGGTTCGCCACAATTATTTGCATAAAAACCAGATATAATTTTATGCAGAATTCTTTATCGAGAGAAATCAAATGAGTTCCATTGATATTGTTAATACTAAACAGC
This sequence comes from Cariama cristata, assembly GCF_000690535.1. Taxonomy (NCBI): domain Eukaryota; kingdom Metazoa; phylum Chordata; class Aves; order Cariamiformes; family Cariamidae; genus Cariama; species Cariama cristata. Next base: position 402 of record NW_009629201.1, on the reverse strand, counting down.
TAGGAAAAATCTCTTGGCACTAAGGAATGAGGTATAGAACCAGGATAGGTGCTAACAGCTTTGTTTTTACCTCCTTATTTTCAGGGATTTTCATCTTGGCGTATGTAATATATTGGAGCTCAGTCAAGGACTGGGATTTTTCACAATCCATTTCACCTCCTGCCTGTAGGTGACTGGAATGCTATTGTCCCAACCTCAGATAAATTTGCTGCATAAAGTCAATCTGATACACTCCTAAATGTGGTTACAAATATGAATAGTAATTAGCACATATCTACAGGTTTGTATTCTTTTTAATCAAATAGCTTGTAAACTCATTTTAAGTATATTTTAATCAGGTAGAGACAACTAAGGGATTTACTTCTGAAAGATTCCAAGTGTCCTGGTTTGGCTGAAACAGAA
>NW_009629200.1:0-2880 GCF_000690535.1 Cariama cristata | reverse complement strand
AACAAAGAGAGAGAGGAATAAAACCCAAGCAAAATAAGTAACACACAATACAACTGCTCACCACCTGCTAACCGATGCCCAGCCCGTCCCCGAGCAGTGATCGGCGCCTCCTGGCCAACACCCCCCAGTTTCTGTACTGGGCATGATGCTCTAAGGTATGGAATATCCCTTTGGCTGCTTGGGGTCAGCTGTCCCGGCTGTGCTCCCTCCCAGCTTCTTGGGCACCTCCTTGCTGGCAGAGCACGGGAAACTGAGAAGTCCTTACCTTAGCGTAAGCGCTACTTAGCAACAACTAGAACATCAGTGTGTTATCCACATTACTCTCATACTAAATCCAAAACACAGCACTGTACCAGCTACTAGGAAGAAAATTAACTCTATCCCAGATGAAACCAGGGGAACCAGGACCAAGCTTTTCTTGTTGTTTTGAACAGATTTAGTCCTTACGATCTCCCTCATGTGGTTTATCTTTGTCACCATCTCTCTGTTATACACTTTCACTACTAGTTAACCACCTTCATAAACTCTTTTGAAACACATTTTGGATGTGATAAATATATAAATGATCAAATTTCTATACCTGTACCAGCCAGATCCCATCTTTTGTGTCTTCTACAAGCTCATAGAAGTGCATTTCACCACTAAAGTTTGTACTGGAAACGGATTCAGAGGCCTCTTCCTCCTTGAGAGCAGAATAAAGCTCTCCTTCCATGAGGTCTCCTGAAAAAGAAACAATTGGAGAAATTTAATTAAAAAGGCACTTGAGAAAGATCACAAGTTCTAGTAACAGTTTAACTAACTATATTTTGCATGGTTGCTCAAAGAACCTTTTCAGTACGAAGGTAGCTAAACTTTAACGTTATTATAATTCTATCTATAGTGACATGACGATGAACAACTTGACTTCAGCTGTCAGCCCACAGAAGACATGAACATTGTGCTTCTGATTACACAGATGTACCACACATGCAACCCAGCACACAAAAGAATAAATGAACATCTTCTAAGCCTCACACTCTGCAAGTAACAATACTCAGCGGCTGAGAGCAATATTTAATTGATGTATCTTTGGTTTCATTTCACAGGATAGGAATTTTGCAGCAACCAACTTCTTAACACTGATAATTCAGACAGACTTCTAAAATTTCAATCAATAATTTTGTACCAAAAAAATGTGTTGATTGTCCCATTGCAAGTAAAAATCTCAGGTAGAATAATTTAGCTGTTGGCTTCTGCTTGCACAGTTGGAAAAAGTTCCCATGAACTCCAAACCTAGCGACCTAAAGAGCTCACAGTAAAAACATCTGATAATGTTTTCTTTGTAATCTCATTTCCTTCTCATGTTTTGTTTCACAATCATTACAAACGCTGTTAATGACAACTAGCATTCTAGTAACTAATCTAGAGCTTGAATAAATTAAGTCTTGTCCAAAAACGCTGTTTCCTTCAAAACATAAAACAACAAAAAAAAAGTGTTAGAGCTGAAACCGTTGACGAGTTTCCAAAAGTATTCACCGAATTTAGAAAAAAAAAAAATTACGGAAAAATGCTGCAAAGCCTGTTGGTATGAGAATTGTTTCCATGACATTTGAAGAAGTGGGTTAATACAGTTTGTTTGGAGTTAAACACTTCCCTGTAGCATTTGCAACCCAAACATCATGACATCAGGAAAACACCTGACAGCCAAGAAGTGAAAGTGATTGGAAACAAAAGTGAAATCGCCTAATGCTTTTTACTGTTGGAGCAGCAAAGCGAATAAACAAAAATAAATAAACAATGAACAATAAAAGCAAATTAGATTTAAATGCCTAGCATTAATATCAATTATTTAAAACAGTTAGCATTTTTAAGGTCATGGCACTCACTGTATTCATCCAAATCTTTCTCTTTTTCCGTCTGGACATTTGAGCCCCTCACTGCCCAACCTGATCACTGGGATTTCTCACTTTCCTGGATCAGCAGCCCTTCGATCATCGATTTAAAAGCAGCTACTTACATTTTCCTGCTTGGCTGCCACTACAGCTATTACATCAGCCCCATCTCCCAGTCCTTGGGGCCAGCTCCCTCCGACGACTCCAGGCCACCATCCTTACTTTCAAGACACTTCTGCCATTCCTTACAACTCCACTGCTCTTCATCCTTCGCTATTCATCATCCCCCAAAAGTCCACCTCTTTCACTTGGTATTCCCTGCTTCCAAAATGCCTCCCTGCCTTTTTCCAAGCCATTTTTTGTATGTAGGATCTAGTTCTGCTCCTCTTCTATAAAACCACCATACCCCTCGGTACCCATCCATTCTGCTCCTCAGCTATAAAATCGTTGCTTTCCTCGGTCCCCATCTTGATAGCAATACCTATAATAAAATCAGCAAATGGGTAGAGAGAGAGATACGTGGAAAGAAGCTGGCCCCAGCTGTAAATAGTAACCCACTGCATATATTTGGATTTTTTCCTCCTCGTTTTTCACAGTAGACGACATTCGTTCTCATCTGGGCAACCACCACCTCGCCATCCTGACCCCAACCGCCCACAGCACCCCGGTGTAACTCGGCGGAAAGAACCATTTCTCGGTGACCCGACTAACGAAGGCCTTCCCTCCACGCAGCCTATTTGGGCTTAAAACGCCGCCGAGGTTTTTAACGTCACCATCCCCGAGCTTCCCTCTGCCTTCCTCCATTTAACCGCTCCAGTGTCTCGGTCCTTAGTGGGGGAAACCAGCTGGCTCCCCAAATTCACCCTGCGAACGTGCTGGCCCACAGGCGTGGGAAGAAGCAGCAGCAGCGCCCGGGTCTGCATCCCAAGGGCGGCAGGAGCCCACGCAGGGGTCACCGGCGATCGTCCTCCCCACCCGGGGTGGCGGGGGACTGATCTCCCTCCCCACG
>NW_009629199.1:0-2144 GCF_000690535.1 Cariama cristata | reverse complement strand
ACAGTACTCCAGATGTGGCCTCACCAAGGTGGAGTAGAGGGAGAGGATAACGTCCCTTGACCACACTCTTCCTAAAGCACCCCAAGATACCGTGATCTAGGACTTGAGGGCACATTGCTGGCTCATGGGCAACTTGTTTTCCACCAGGACTCCCAGGTCCTTCTCCGCCAGGCTGCTCTCCAGCAGGTCAACCCCCAGCCTGTACTGGTACATGAGGTTATTCCTCCATTAGTGCAGGACCCTACACTTGCTTTTGTTGAACTTCATTAGGTTCTTCTCCGCCCACCTCTCCAGCCTGTCCAGGTTTCCCTGAATGGCAGCGCAGCCTTCTGGTGTATCAGCCACTCCTCCCAGTTTTGTATCATCAGTGAACTTGCTGAGGGTACACTCAGTCCCTTCATCCACGTAGTTGATGAACAGGTTAAACAAGACTGGACTCAGAACTGACCCTTGGGCAACACCACTAGCTACCGACCTCCAACCAGACTCTGCACCACTGATCACGACCCTCTGAGCTCTGCCATTCAGCCATTTCTCAATCCACCTCACTGTCCATTCATTCAGCCCACACTTCCTGAGCTTACCTATGAGGATGTTATGGGAGACAGTGTCAAAAGCCTTGCTGAAGGCAGACAAGATCCACTGCTCTCCCCTCTATGATCATCTGTGCCACGGCTCTAAAGCTGTTACTGCTCTCTGTATGATCTCTAGGGCTGCATCGCATGTATGAAAGTGGGCATCGTGCATGTTAGATGCCTTATGGAATGCAGACTAGCCAGGGATGGCTCTGGTTTCCCAATAGCGCCGTGTCATATCTGTCAGGCATGTGCAGGTTCCTAAAATACCCTTGACATTAAAGATGTCACTAGACTTCAATGCATAGACTGCCACAGCAGAAATAGCAACAATCTAATGTTAAAGAATTCCAGAACTAGGGCTTCTACCATTACTTTCAGAAACTCTCCCACAGTGAACATGGCCAAGTTTTAAAGGCACTCGCTTCCCTATACACTGAACAACATTTTGTCTGACATGAATGACTTTACCACACAAGGCCCAGTGCTGGAGATGCTTCTTGTACATTAGCATCAACAATATCTGCAGAACAGAAGAATTCGTGCAACAGAGTATAAGAATTCTCCATGATTCAGTCCTTACAAGGACTATACAACATAACACAGTAATGTCCTTTTGTGGAGTACTTTACAAAGCTGGCATAGGCTAAACATTTCCCTTTTTTTGTCTGAACATGCCTTAGAAGGAATAATTTCTAAGTCATGCAGCAATTAGTTAAGGCATGTGGGTGCAGATGTACTTCTGCAGCTCTGAATGCTGCATGTTGTTGCGAGCTCTTCCATATTTCAGTTCACTCTCACCTAAAATTCTTATATTCATTTGTAAGAAGCCAGAAAAGACTTTTTTTTTTTTTAAACTTAGCGTTTAAAGGTCAGTATAATAGAACATTTCAATCATGCATTTTAATATGGAAATCTAAAGACTAAAGACAACCAGGAATTTGGCCTTTAGTTCTTTAAGACTTATTAGAGGAGTTTCTTTAATTATTAACTTATTAAAAATGAATCTGTGCATATAAAGTACCCTTTGCTATTGAAGGAAATGTAATACACAGAAACATATTTAATATCCTACTGAAATGAGGGGGGAAAAAAAGGTAAAAAAATGCAAGAGAAGAAAGCATGCATTAAAGTTCAGCCATAAATCAGAGACAGAGTATAGATAACTCCTGGCTATTTAACAAAGTGCCCCACATAGGAGACTTTCTTCAGAGAGCTCTCTGTTTCTAAGCCCTACTCATATATGATTGAATATATTTCTTGAGGTAGCACAGGTCGGTACATATCAGCCTCCATCAGAGCAACAAGCCAATGACATGAGGTAGTCTCTACAAGTAGAAAGGCCTGAATCAGTAAGTAACATGAACTATCCCTGTTTGCAATTGATATGCTACTGCCGTGGATTGCTTTCCTCTTTTATGTATTTGTACGTTAAATGGTTCAGCTAACTATGGCTGAGCTAACCAGAAAGACGTGGAAGGGGCAGAAAACAAGACAGGTAACAGGGCAAAAGGAGAATACGATGGATGAGTGAAGTGAGATAGAATAGAATAGAATAGAATAGAATCA
>NW_009629198.1:0-2648 GCF_000690535.1 Cariama cristata | reverse complement strand
CCTCCAGTCCTTGGGTACCTCTCCTGTTCCCCATGACCTTTCAGAGGTGATGGAGAGAGGCTCAGCAATAACATCTGCCAGCTCCCTCAGCACTCGTGGATGCATCCCATCAGGATCCATGGATTTGTGGGTGTCCAGTTTTCCTAAATGATCTCTAACCCAATCCTCCTTGCCGAAGGGAAAGTCTCCCTTTCCCCAGGCTTCCTGTCTCAGCTCCAGGGTCTGGGATTCCTGAGGGCCTGCCTTAGCCATAAAGACCGAAGCAAAGAAGGCATTCAGTAACTCCACCTTCTCTGTATCCTCTGTCACCAGGGCACCCACCTTGTTCAACAGTGGGCCCATATTTTCCTTAGCCTTCCTTTTGCTGCTGATGTGCTTGAAGAAGCTCTTTGAATCTAGTTCACCCTTTCAGTCTTGCACAGTGATCATAGCCCAAGACACTAAGATACTCTTCTCTTCCAATGTTTTGTCTTTGAGTTTTTCAAATAATGCATTTAGTTGCAGATTTATTAGTGGCATCAGATGATATGTGTTTTACCAGAATCTGTTGGGAAATGCACTTTTTAAAATTATTAAATTTTTGAATAATTAAGAGACCTGTAGTTCAAGGGTTGCTTGTGTCTTTTCGTATGTGCTACTGCTTCATGAGTTCTTTGTGGCCAATCAAAGCATTGCAGTGAATCGTCATGAATTTTGCTGCTACAAAACTGTATTGTTAGGATAGTTACGAATAAGTAACCCTATTCTGTTTTCATGTGAGCAAGCTTGTCGTGAGCAATCCAGACTTTCATCTTTGTCCATTCCTGATTGTCTCGGCTAGTTTCTTTTTCCTCACAGGCAGATTGCTGTTGCATCATTTCTCATCTATTCTGACATTCATATCTGTGCAATTTGTATTAATGCTCATCACAAGTTTCAGTAGTTCAATAGTGTTACATTCTGTGGAATCCTAGTCATTGGTTCGAGATTTAATTCAGTTATGAAAAAATAGGGGATTCTTTGAGCTGCACTTTGTTTCAGTTACGATAACAGCCCTGGCCTGTAAGTAGCATTCGGTTCCTCTCAAATGTCAAAACTCGGGTCTCAAGGGAATTTTGCTGCTGGTTTTTGTAGTTCCCCCACCACTCCCTTCTTCAACATTTTCTGAATTATGTCACGATGTAATTATTGTTCACGCCTTTATGACTTCTGCATTTATAGTTTACTGGTACATTTCAGACTTGGATTTGGTCTGATAATGACTGTGAGAAAGATGACAATATATTCCCTAGGTGTTTTGTATGTAGTCTAGCTCAGTTCCTACTTGTGTACAACTTTATATATAGTTTTGCAGAAAAAAATCTAAAACATTGCATCTTTTTACACTGCCTTTTGACATTTCAACATTCAGTTTCCACATTTGCTATCCGTAAATTTTTCTTTTGATATATGAATGCACTAGTCTCTATGTGACATGGCTTGTTAGATCTTACAGAATGCTGCATAAACATTGCAGAAGAAGAAAACAAGGAGAAAAGTATTTCCTTCATACTAGGTGAATTAATTTGCTTTTACTAAGGAAGTAGCTTCAAGACCAGTAAGTATCTGAAAAGAAATGATACATTGTCTGTCTTTGTGTTGATTTAATTGATACATACATCTTTGGGAGAGACAAGCAAATGCGTCAGATCAGAGTGTAATGTGTTTTATCTTTTTGTTAAGAAAATGCTATTAGCTGCATTCAGTAAGTGAGCTATCAACCGTGCGAGCTGAAACTTATCACTTGGAAAAACAGTTATGTTTACTGAGTTTTCAGTTATTCATACATAAATATAACTGATTACCCAGGCATTAGATTTGCAGCAGTTGTAATAAAACCACAACAACTTGTTACTTTTTGAAGATAAGTTGTTTGCTGTCAGTGAAGCAAGCATATTTTATTTTGGTAGTGGGGGTAATAAGGGCATGTGTTGACAGTGAAGGATGTAAATAAAGCTTTTTTTGGCATGGAGTAATGCCTCTATACTGTATGTGAAGATAACTGTTTAAATGGGTAAACCCAAATTCATCAGTTCTTCATTCCTGCATACTCCCTTAAACCATGTAGGTACTGAGTACCATCAGAAATGAAGGGAAATTTTTTCTCAGACAGTCACAGTGAGGGCAGCAGAGAGATGCATATCTTTATCCCTTTCCTTCACAGTGCATTTATGTCAAGCCATGTCACAAAACAAACTCCCAAGTGCTGTGAGCCTTCCCATAGTATGAGTGCAGGCATCCATGAAAACTATCTTTTGTGTAGTGGCATTTTCTCTGAGAATGTAATTTTTTTCACTCGTGTGTTATTCCTTTGAACTCTGAATGAGCACTTTGGCTGAACTTGACAGAATCATATATTTCAAATTAAATGCTGTGATTTCTTCCTCTTACCGTGTAGAAGTTTGTCATAGACATTTCAGGCAGTAAGCACAGCAGACAGTAGGCTGTTTGCCCTTGACAACAGAAGTGCACTTTTATTAGGTTTTTCAACTTGGTTAACGTTTATTTTACACACACTGTGTGTAAGTCCCTTTGCTTTTACATGGCTGTTCCCTGCCCCACTCCACCCCAGAAGATGCTAGTTAATTCCTATTATATAATTATTGTTATATTACAATTATATTTTTATA
>NW_009629197.1:0-6473 GCF_000690535.1 Cariama cristata | reverse complement strand
GACATTACTGTTCTTTTCGGGCCAACTTCTGACCGATTCTCACAACTGTTAAGTGAAATTCATATTTCCTCCCCTCATGTTTGTGTCCTAGGAGGCTGGGGAAGGAGACGGAGAGAAGTGGAGCCGGTGCTGTGTAATTTGCAATGCTGGAACTGGGTACCCTGATGAAAAAGTATCTTATTCATAGATTTATTAAGTCATAACTTCCTCCCTGCATCTTTCAGAGATTCATTGCCATGAATCCTTGCCAAGACAACAAACTCCATTCTTTTATTTTAGTCTAGTGGCCATGCAATTGTGTCGCAGGAAGCTCATGGAAGAATGAATCCTATTCAGGACTGGGTTTCATTGGGACTAAATTTGCAGGGCAAGGGCAGAGTAAATAAAAGAAAAGCAAACAGAAAAAAAAAGAGATCTGCATTCATAGTTTTCATGAGGAACAAAATATTTAATTAACATATGTTGTCATGCACTCTATAGATACAGTTACTCATTCTATAAATAGGATAGTGATGTGAAAAAGGTCATAGTTAAGAAACGGTACAATAAGCAGGCCTCTTGTTTTGGTTTCTCATAGAAAAAGGAAGCTTCAGTCACTGGGAAGCCTAGAAAAACTGTTAGCTAAAATTAAGCACCATAACCTACACTTATGTTCCAAATGAGGTAGCTTTTAAATCACAACATCGGTGCACTTCTGCCTGGACATTGACATTATGCCTCTCTAGGCATGATTTAAACACCAGTAGATAAACGGACTGAGATCTCTGGGTTATTTTTAAAAAGAAATTTTCATATAGCTTTTTTTAGGAACTTTTCAATAACAATTTGACAGTGAAATTAAACCTGATTTAAAAAAAAAAAAATGCATCCTCTGCAAAAGCTACTAGAATTTTTTTCAATTTATTTTAATCAAATTCAGAACACCTCTGTGATTTCTAAAATTACTTTTTATGATTAAGAAAAAAACAATAATAAACCTCCCCAACATCCCCCCAAGTTAAACTACACTAAATGTTTCAGTCCAAGTCTAATTTATGCTTTGAAAAATTCCATTACATATAAATCAGAGGTGAACATGTTCTTCCAAGTAGAGCAAATAATTAATCACCTGTGGGCTCAAAATTTAGGCTGCATCATTAGCTTCTGGTTGATTTTTGACTAAGTACAAGTCCTATGGTCTCATCTAGCTTTCATTAAGTGACGTTTAGAGAAGATCTCTCATGCAAATGCTGTGTTTATGGTTTCAAAATTAATTTTTTTGAAAATAATAATTACTGTATTATTAAGATTTGCTTTAATAAACATTTCATTTACAAAATTTGTTTCTTAGATTGTTTTCTAGTTATTCTTGGAAATTTATATTCACTAAACGTTCAGCTTTCAGCACACATTTAACTCTTAATGAAGTTAATGGGACTCTTCATATGTTTAAAATTAAGTACTTCAAGTATTTTGCTAAATTAGAGGTTTAAAGGGATGGTAAAGCACAGTCACAATTCATAGGAGGCACTTGTATGTTTAGAACATTTTAAAAGCACATTATTTTTGTCTTTTCTAATTACAGTTTAAAGAATAGCATAATATTAATCTTTATATAAAATTCAAAACCTTGAACTGGCAACAAGAATTCACAGGAAAGTTGCTTGTCTGTGACCATTTCAGCAAAGCATGAATACTGTTTCCACCAGAATTAGATAATCTTGTTCCTGCTGGTGAGGATTTCTGTTGATTTTTACTTTCTCTCACAACGTTTCCTACAGACATACTTATAGCATTCTATACTTTGTCCCATTTCATAGAAGATACTGACTTTGTATTTATTATTAATAGAGGGATGTGGCGTATAAAGTAGACTTTGTATTTAACAATCAAATGGCTTCCTACAAATACGTTTATTTGTTGTGACAAGTGTAGAATAGTATAAGAGTTTAGAAACTACTTCAGATTCTTTCATGATTCAAAAAATGCTTAGAGAACATAATTTAGACATTTTCCAGGTGCATGGAACATCTTTAAAATTAAAATAAATTTAAAGGGTCATCATTTTACTTCCTAATTTGCTGGAATTTAAGATATTTTCCTAAGTGGCAATGACAAAATATTCAGAACAAAATTACTTTTGGGTTTTAATATAATAAGCATATTGTCATTGAAATTTCAACATCATTACAGATCCCCACATAGTTTGTATCATTTAGATTTGTAAGTTTGTAGAGTATTATTAGCATACCGTATTTTAAAGTAGTAGAAGTAGTACCAAAATTATATCCAAATTTAAAGATGCTTATATCTGATAATTATGTCTATTTTAGATAATAAATGAACAAAAACCCAAAACCAATTCTAGTTCAGATGATGCATATAAATGTATCTTGTTAGTGTTTTACTCCACTACTGATGCAAGTAGTTTAGACTGATGGACAGTGATCATGGAGAATATATCAGCAATAATAGGCAATAATCACAAATCTAAAAGGAATTTGGAACATAACAGGTATCTTTTTGGTGATAGCAGAGATGCTTTATATGATGAAAAGAAACACCAGCTATCAGAAAGGAATGCATCTGGTTGGTTTAGATCTATTCTTTAGACTCAATTTTTTATGTCTGGCTGCTTCTTAAATTGTTCTGGCAAAGTAAAATTTGTGCCAAACAAGTTTCTTTACATAAGTTGCCAAAGAGGGCCAAAAGAATTACCGTTGAGACAAGAGTGTGTGCCATCAAGCTATGTGAAGTTGTGACTTCATGTTTTACCTTTCCACTGCAGCAGGTATAATTTAATATGTGTATGTCTCTTCCATGTCAAAATTCAACTGCTCTTTTCTGTCCCTCTCCAGAGAGAAGGTGTTCATCCCATTGGTTTAAGCACCCTTGGTGATACTTAAACCTCATTTTATTAAATTACCTATTTTTTATGAAGCCTTTATTAATTCTTTTGTTTTATTTTAAACTTGTTGACTTTGCTGCAGTTTATAGCATACTCATGTGCTATTGAACTGGCTAAAGCAAGGCAGCAATGCTCTACTGAAAGTGGGAGGAAGCCAAAAGAGCTGGAACAAATGAAGAGCACACATGCATGTAGAATAGTGAGTCCCTCATCCATGAAAGAGTTAGAAATGGAATTTAATGAGACAGCATGACAGACTGCGCTGATCCTGTGTATGGCATGGGTGGACAAGCCATGGCAGAAGCCAGGGCAGGGTATTATGTGGGCTCCCTCTCATAGAAATGTATCATAGAATCATAGAATAGTTTGGCTGGAGGGGACCTTAAAGACCATCTAGTTCTAACCCCTCTGCCATGGGCTGGGACATCTTCCACTAGACCAAGTTGCTCAAAGCCCCATCCAACCTGGCCTTGAACACTTCCAGGGATGGGGCATCCACAACTTCTCTGGGCAATCTCTTCCAGTGCATCACCACCCTCACAGTGAAGAATTTCTTCCTAACATCTAATCTAAATCTTCCCTCTTCCAGTTTAAAGTCATTTCCCCTTGTCCTATTGCTACATGCCCTTGTAAAAGGTCCCTCCTCAGCTCTCTTGCAGGCCACTTCTAGGTACTGGAAGGCTGGTCTAAGGTCTCCCCAGAGCCTTTTCTTCTCCAGGCTGAACAATCCCAGCTCTCTCAGCCTGTCTTCATAGCAGAGGTGCTCCAACCCCCTGACCATCTTTGTGGCCCTCCTCTGGACTCGGTCCAAGAGGTCCATGTCCTTCTTGTGTTGGGGGTCCCAGAGCTGAAGGCAGTACTGCAGGGGGGGTCTACCAGAGTGTAGTAGAGGGGGAGAATCCCCACCCTTGACGACCTGGCCACACTGCTTTTGATGCAGCCCAGGAGATGGTTAGCTTTCTGGGCTGCAAGCACACATTGCTGGGTCATGTTGAGCTTCTCGTCAACCAACACCCCCAAGTCCTTCTCCTTAGGGCTGCTCTCAATCCATTCTCCACCTAGCCGGTATTTGTGCTTGGGATTGCCCTGACCCACATGCAGGTCCTTGTGCTCCTGCCATTGTTTCTCTGTGCTCCTCTGTGGCTGTGCAGATGAACTTTTATCACTTAGTTTAACAGAAACGATATAGTTTTGGGTTTGCCTTCTCCTTCCCACCAGTTTCCATGCAATGTAGTGGCTCAGGCAATGCTACTGAAAATGATCTTGTATTTGAACCAGACCAAAGGGCTCAATCATTTTACTTTAAACAACACTACTGTGGAAATAGCTGGTGTGAATTTGCAGAGGTGTATATCTTTTTATGATGGCTTAAATAAGACCTTTATTTAAAAATATGTTTAATTTAGGCTCTTCTCACATGTTTTGATTTATGACTAATAATTGCTTTGAAAACATAATGAAAGTGGTTTCACTTAGAATGCAGGAAAATAGAGTAGGCTTGAAATACGAATTATTTGCTCCTTCTTTCTCTCTAAATCTAAAATTTTATGCCTGAGTATTTTGACTGTCTGTCTGTCAGGAGGCTTGTTTATTATTCATACATATATATTGAGAAAACACTAAGAATGGCAGAGACTGAGAAACTTTTAGTGGTAGTCACAGGGAGAGTTTCCATTGACATACATGGACTGTGAACCAGGTGTTTTCTTAGCTGAAAGGAAAAAAGAAAAAAAATAAGATTGAGGGATCCAGCATTTATAGACTGGAGAGAGCAAAAACATAAGCACAAAACAAGTTAAGAATAATTACGTATTGGGGCAAGTATATTCTCTGTTCCTGGAAATGTTTGTTGAGACTGGATGACTTTCTAGAGTTATGCCCCAATTTGACCACAAGCAATTGATTGTATGCCATCATCAAGAGTTAGAAGTACTATGACCTGCATTTTATAGAAAGTCAAAGAAGAGTATAATGATATGCTATAAAAAAGGACTATTCCCTTTAGCAGAAATTATTATATGATCTGTTGTGCAATATTCATAATAGCTTTTTATTGTTTTTAATAAATATAAAAATTAAATCAGTGTTAAATATGATGAGCTCTGCTTTTATCAATTAAATGCAGTAGCTCACGTTTTATAGTCTATGCAGCACTGACCATTATAGATTCATTCAAAAATCTGTTTCTTCCTAACACATCATGCATCTATCAACTTCAGGTAACAGATTTATAATTCCAGTTGCTCCTTGGTTTGACTGAGTGTTAATTTGTGTGATTTTCTATCTGTTTTCTTTTTTTTTTTTAAAGATGTGTCAGCTGTGTAATAATACTGTCAGAACAGACACTATGGAAGAGCAGGAAACACAAAGGCATTTGTACAGGCTCAAGGCAGTAGGCTATTGGAGTTGGGTATCTTCTGTTCCTTCTGTCAAGGCTGAGATGCGAAGGATGAGACTCACACTGCTGCTCAGGGACAAGGCACAGCAGCTTGAGTACCAAGCTGACAGTGAAACTGTGAGTTTTGTACAGTGCTGAGGATTGTTTATTTCTATTCGGTGACTGTTTTAGCATTAAAAGTTGGGTACCTCCACTGAACCATGTATGCATTTTGGCCCTGAGGGGAAACAGGAGTTCATCTGTACTGTGGTATCCAGTGCTTATAAGTGGCAAGCTCTAAGCAACTCATTTGTTTTCCATGCTATCCTCTTGAAATGTACGGAGCCTGGCTGCTTCACTGGATTTTGGATTTGACTCTGGGTATCAGGCAACTGCAAGTTTGTTAGAGACTGATCTGAGAGTCCTAAGTTCCCTGATTGCCTCTCTTCAGAAAACAAACAAACAAAAAGTTAGTAAAAAGGCAGAAGAGTTGATCTGTATTCTCTTTATCCTGAACCCTGTAGCATATTACTGATGCTTTTTATCTACATACAGGATTTGTATGGCTACCAGGCTCCACGTGTAAATGGTGCTGATCATAATATTGTAACATTAATTGCTGCAGTGCACTTACAGGAAGTGAAATCCTGTCTTCCTTGAAATGAATTAGTAGGGACATCATCTTTGTCATGCTTTGTCATGCCTATGGTCATTTGTCATAAAATCTGTTGGATTTGCATACTGAAAATGTCAGGGTTTCTTGCAAAGTAAAGTTATTAGGTGGTGAAGGTCATATTTTATAGGAACATTAGCAATAAGATTAAGCTTATTGACACTGAGATATCAAAGGAATTATTTTACTAACCATATTTGGTGAGACTGATGCAGCTGCATCTTCAGTAGCTAAAATGATATTTAGAAGTCAATGTCTGAATTTAGGCTGAGAGTCTATGGCATTTTGTGGGACACCGGGCTTGTTAGAGCAGAATGCAGAGGTCTCCATGAGTCAGCAGCGAGCAGTGGGAGTTGATGGAGCAACATGCGTATCTTACAAGGTTTGGACAACATGCTTATCAGACATGAGGGATGCAATCTGACGGATGTGATCTAGCGCTCAAGTTGACTGAGTGACACCTGCGGTAAGGTGAAGATCTCATAGCCCGATGCTGCTTCAGTAAAAAGCCAGGAAGACACACGCCCACACCCCCA
>NW_009629196.1:0-10543 GCF_000690535.1 Cariama cristata | reverse complement strand
GCAGGGGGGTTGGAACAAGGTGATCTTTGGTGTCCCTTCCAATCAAACCATTTTGTGATTTTATGAAGCTGCTTGCAATATTGTCTTTGTTTTCATGCTTCATCTTTGTTCCTTTAGAATGTTTTTCTTCTCTCTTTACTGATTTCTTCAGTGATCAGGCAGTTAAAGTCCAATATTTTTTTCCATTTATTTCCATGTTGCACTCAATGTATTTCAGAAAGAAGCAAATCTAGGGACATGTGAAGGTTTGTTTAGTAACTCCATTCCCTCTATGCAACTTTTTTCTACACACATCAGTTTTATTTTGCATAGTGATGACAGTGAACAGTAAATTCAGCACAGGCTCTCACAAGACTCTACTCATCTCTGTTGCAGGTAGGAAGTGTTTGCTCTCTAAATCGCTGTTAAAGAGTAGAAGACTCCTACAATTTCCCTGTTGCTGAGCAATATCATAGATAAGCTCTCATTTTTGACAGTTACAGGAGATTCCCTTGATGGAGTTAGTTCTCCATCTGAAATAAATCTCAGTTATATTCTTAGCTTCAGATTAGAGGGAAAAGACTACCAGGAAGATATTCCTGTACCATGGAAAACATTTTCATAGCTTGCTTTTGAATACGAGTAGGAAAATATGACTACAGAAGGTATTAGTAAACAAGAGAAAGTCCAGTCATTTTTTCAGTACTACTGTTGGTAAAAAATCCCTTCAAGCCCCACCTTAAAATTCCTCTTCAAAAAAGTGATTTTAAAGGCATCAGTTCAGAGTAGTCAGTAGGCCAAGTCTGCAGCTTTTCACCTAATCAGTTTAGTGTCACTATGTTCCCTGTTGGTTAATCTGCCTGTTGTTTCATCCTCTGGGAAAGAAGAGCACTTCTGTGTTGTGGTCTGCTCAGTAGACAGGGGGATCTACCAAGAATTATCACAAAATATGTAATTTGTTTCTACAAGAACATCTCCAGAATCTTTTTTAGAGGCAAAAGAAAAAATATCCAGTCAGGATGTCCATGTTTGCAAGAACAAAGAAAAGTCAAAATAATCTTCCAGATGGTTTGCATTTCTGCTACTTTTTATCTACTAATGCAAAACTATGGATTACATGAAAAGCAGATTTTGAATTTCATAGTAACGTGTCCAATTTCTCATTTCTTTTACCAGCTTTCCATCAAAGACCAACACAAAATAGGTGATAAAATAACAAATATGTCTATTACCCAATGCTGGGTAGAAATTGTAACACCTAATGAACATCCTGCTACTTAACATAAAGATCATATAGCAGTTAAGATCTGTTTGCAGGGGAGAAAGAAAGAACAACTCACAAGTGATGAAATGGCAAGTTTCACCGTACCATTATGTTTTACTCTTGACTTTGTCTAAGATATTGCCAAAAATGTAAGAATGAGAACTGGAAGACACTTCACTTTACATAGCTGACACATCTCACTTAATTGTGAGGGTTTTTTTCAGCAAGACAGAAGGAGAGACTACAGAGAGGGATAGGAGTGTGAAGAAAAACAAAATAAAAATATCCATGGTCTCATTTAACAAAAGCAAAACCAGTTCACAGAACATAATTTTTCTTCTTGAAAATGTTTCTTTAGACAAATAAAGCAAAACAAAACCCACAATCTCAAACAAAAGAACAATTTCCCAACTGACACTTGGTCTGCTGACAATTTTTCACATTTAATGGTACTGCATTTACATGATGTTTCTCTAGAAGAATAAGGACTTTAATGATCAGTGTTAGAAAAGGTATAGTCTATATATACATTTACATCTCTTCCAAAGCAAATGCCTTCCTCTTGTATAACGTATGCAGTAGTGTTTCCAACAGTATTGCTAAGATAAGTAGAATATAACAGCTGGTGATTGTTATGGACGGACTAGATACTTAAAAGAGCACCCTGACAATGCAGTGAAGAGACAGATGAAACCGTTACAAGTAAAACAGCAGCTATCTATCGCCCAACTTCTCTATTAGAAAATTTGTTAGTAATTTCTAGAGAAGGATTTGAAGGAATAAAGAAAAAGTCTCTCATCCTCGCCTAAACTTCGCATTTTAAAATGTTTAGACTAAGCATCAAATATTGTGTTTAGGAGGCAAACAATTATATCATGTATATTTGTTTTTCTGTTGAGTATCTGAAAGACACAGACCAGCAGTGCCCATTCAGGGCTCTGTAGCTTTACGCTAAACTACACTTACTTGAAACATAAGGCAGTGATTCAAGAATCAGTAGTACATTCTCAACTCCACTGACTTCAGTAGAGCGATGTTTTAATTTACAGTTTTCAACTACTCTTATTGAAAAGAGTATTAAATAAATATAAGAAGGGAATCAGTGGCCGAATATGCTGAATTGTATATTCACCATAGCTAAATCTGCTAAATGTTTGATGAAGGATATAAATAATTAGTAGCACACACATACATTTAAAAAGTTTCTTCTGCTCAGCCATGCATATATCTGACATCTGAGTTCGGAGTGGCACAATGTGCTTTCTTTGCTATTTCTCTTCCTTAGCACTTTATGTGGCTAACCAGGGAGCCACGTTCTTTTCCTGTGTCTGCCAAAAAGGCAGTGGCCCATCATTTTACTGTGTGCTCTTTAATTCCCTCAGCTATAGCAGGGAGCTACGGATGTTCATTAGCTGCTCACTGGGACTTGTATGTAGTGGAACACGACATAATCCATTCGTTCACATCTCTATTAATGTCATTCTTGCATAGACAGAACACCGTACTCTTATTCCCCCAAGTCTTCTTCATTTGCTTACTCACACTCAGTCTTCTAAGCCACTTTTAATCACATCAGACTTGAATTGAGAAAATATAAAGAAATTATTTTGGTTATAAAATAAATATATATGTATGTATACACATATACACTTATAAAACTGATATTGCAAAATTCATTACCACATGGCATGCAGATATCCTGACAAAAAGCATATTTTAAGAACTCAAACAGAAGAGAACTGTAGACATGACAATAGTAAAGGTACGCTACAGTAAGCACAAGTGCATGTGCTAAAAATAGGGAATCTACCGTGTATTTAGTTTAGCAATCTTCATATTCAACCTGCAATGCAAACACTAACTAAACCATAATAAACCTTCTAACATCTAAAGACTCTAAAAGAACTGCATATTTACCATAAGTTACTATCACCTTTATCTGGCAATTATTTTTTTAAAGACAAAAAGGAGCCTCTTTGATTAAGCTGTGTTTCTTTAAAATTTGACTGTCCTGGAAATTGCACTTGAAAAGAACTTTAAGAGTTCCAATAAACCTAGGCTTAAGAAAAGGACCCCTAACCAATCTTTGAGTGATTAAAATAACTCAAAGTTCTCAAAATGAAAAAAAGAAATGCTCTTTTTCCTTCTTTTTGTTCTAGTGAGGTGATGGAGTCAAAGTAATAAGGAAATGCTATACAAAGGAAGTGTGATTGTTACCGAGAACCTCATTTATTTTGCTTGCCTACCGCTGAAGTAAGTTCCTCTACGTCAGTAAGACTACTCTAAGGGAACGCTCCAGGTCCTGTGAAGAGCAAGGTAGGTTGTTTTTCTGTACAAGCAAAAAACTTAACAAGTCGCCATCCTGAATGCAAAATAACATTTTTTTATGTCTACAGGGACCATGATGGGAGATGTCTCACTGCAGTATCATTCTATAGCAATGAAATTTGATACTGAAACCCATAGAGTTAGTGGGTCAGAGTTACTCTTTATGGATTTCCCAACCACAGAAAATGATTGGAGGTATTGGTCAGTCTATTACGTAATAAAAGTGAAATGAATGAAATATGACCGATTCTATAAGCACTCTTTCACTCGGGTAAAAAAATAAAAAACCCTTAATATTTTTCTTTTTCTATCTGAACTCAAACAAAAAGCCGATCATGATGTTTACAGTGATACATACAATACAGCCACTACTTACACATGTTTATGCAATCAGAAATTGAACCTCAAAAGCTTCAGGAAAGGATAAAATTCCTCAGAAGATTTCTACCTCAATATGTAGATTAAAAAATCATAGCTCAAGATTGGATCATTTTATAATTTTAAATCATGAAAGAATGAAAAAGACTTTAAAAACAAAAATGCATCAGGGAAAGGAACAGATGGACAAAGAAAATTTATAGTAAGATTTGAAAGAACAGTCTAAATAAAGAAAAATAGTTAATGAAAAACCTTTGGATGCACCATGCTATCAATTCCTTTATTAAATAAGATCATGAAGACTAACACCAAGAGATTTTTACCTTATTTAGTGAAGACATCCTTTTTCAATGTGCAAAAAGTCAAGAATAACCTGCACTAAAATAGCAATTCCATAAAGAGTGCTAAGATGCAGGGGGTAGGGAGTGAGAATGGGGGAAGAGTACCAGTGATCTGTTCTGATTTTAACAAAGTATCTAATTCCTCATCAACGTCAGGTTGGTGTCTTTGTCTCATGAACAGGCTCACTACATTGAAAAGGTCAGGGAGTTTGTTCATGCCTTAGGGAAGCCATTTCACATCTGAAGGACATTTGTGAAGATCAGAGGTGAATAAAGGACAAAATATGTCTATTTCCAGTCAGCCAGAACATATCATAAGTAAGCAGCACAATTTCACATGAAGACTGTGGAGCATGAAAGACATTGGGAAAACGCAAAGAAGGGCATGTGAAAATATTCATAAGCATCCAACTACCAAATTTCTAGCTTTCATCTATTGCTCACAGAGCAGTGTCATGAAGTATTTCTTTCTTCCTAACTCAAGAAGTGACCAAGTTAACACAAAGAAAGCACAAAGAAAGGGATAGTGTTAAAATATAGCCAACAGTGTCTGTGATTTTCCTCTGTCCCTCTGGAGGCAACACATTGGAGGATTTTTCCTTATTCAGCTTAATCCATCCCTCCCTGATCTATGCCAAGTGGTCTGCGACCAACTTGAAGCAAACTCTCATCCATTACTAGCAGAAAAACATTTAATTCCATGGATGGAGAACCTTATTTACACCAGGCTGGCCATGGCATTCACACAGTGCAAACCAGACTCTAGGCCTAGCAATACCATATACGTCTTTCAGCTTCCAGACATCCCAAACAGTAACAGAATCACAGAAACACAGAATAGATTTGGTTGGAAGAGACCTGTGGGATCATCGAGTCCAACCTTTGCCCTAACACCACCATGTCAACTAAACCATGGCACTAAGCGCCACATCCAGTCTTTTCTCAAACACTTCCAGGGATGGTGACTTCACCACCTCCCTAGGCAGCCCATTTCAATGCCTAACCACCCTTTCTGTGAAGAGATGCCTCCTCATTTCTAGCCTGAACTTCCCCTGGCGCAGTTTCACACGATGCCCTCTTGTCCTATCACTGGTTGCCTGGGAGAAGAGGTTGACCCCCACCTTGCTACACCCTCCTTTCAGGTCATTGTAGAGAGCGATCAGGTCTCCCCTCAGCCTCCTCTTCTCCAGACTAAACACCCCCAGCTCCCTCAGCCGCTCCCCATCAGACTTGTGCTCCAGACCCTTCACCACCTTCGTTGCCCTTCTCTGGACTCGCTCCAGCACCTCAAGGTCTTTCTTGTGGTGAGAGGCCCAGAACTGCACACAGCACTCAAGGTACGTACCACAAAGAAGTCCCAAAGTGTAGGTCCCAACCTGTAACATACGACATTATAGATGAGACCATCAGAAACTTTCCAAGTCTTGATATTCGTTTAAACAAGACGTCAGTATCTTTAGCATTCATAAAATGTTTTCTTCAAACTCTCTGGGAAATAAGTTAGTGAAAGGGAGTGAAAGAATTTTTCTATTGGCTTTTTCTCTGTAGAGTACACATTAAAACCCAGAAAAGCTGTGAGATAAACATGGACATGTTTCAGAGTGAAATAGCTACTATAGGAAAATAATATCTCCCTCATTCCATAAACAAGTGAGAATCTTCATGTTTTCTGATTTTATTTCCACCTCATGACTTTTGAGATTTTTGAAGACAAGAAGAAACCCACTAATGTACAAATATGTCCATTCCCATCTAGCAAGTAAGCCACACACTCAAGAAAGATATTCAGTCTGTAGGCGGTACAAAATTTTGCCCCAGCTTTGCAGACAGGTGTGCCCTCTGATGATAATGTTTTAGCAGAAGCTCTCTGACACATTCCATCTGCTTGAATTCTGTGAGAGCACTTGCAAATGCACTTGTGTCCTATTCACAGTCCTCAGGGGGCAGAAAAACCCCTCCAACTTTCACAAGTTTATCAGGTCTTTTGAGTAACTTCAAGGACCTTACAAGCTTCTTCAGTTTCATGTGATCAATTCAGTGATCATCTCATCTGAATAACTTTCTAAAAACACCTGAAGAACAGATTGCTAGATACATCTCAAACCACTATATTGAAATTTCCTGTATTATCATGAGTATGCAGCATACACACAGGAGTTAAAAAATGCTGGATATTTTATGATACCTCACTGACACCACTATCTTGGAGATTCTTCCTCCTAATCCTTTGAAATAGTAACTCCATCCTTTCCCAGGACAGTGCCTTTGAAACACAGAGGAAGTGACACTTACTCCCGTAATTAGCATTCTAATTGCAACATATGCAATTAGAATGAGTTATGTGGCCTGACATCCTGCCTCCTGATAACATCAGATGAACTCAAAGAGAAAAAAAATGGATGCATACTGGAAGAAATTAACGAACTTCTCCATCTGAGAATTTTTAAATAGATTGAAATATATGCTTGAGTGATCACTTGAAGGCCTTGGAAAAATACTGAATGTATCTTGGACACAATTTTTTCAAATGGACCCAACAGTTAGGCTTCTGGTATCTGTTGCCTCTTTCCTCCTTTCTCCCACTTTGAAACCCAAGACTTAATTCAACTATCTGTCTCATATAAACAAAGCAAGCAATAAAGAAACTGTGGAAGTACTCATGATCACTGGATACGAGAGACCGCGAGTCATTGCTTTCTGACAGCAGCTGTGTAGCTTTCCTGTTTATCTTTCAGGTGCATTAAAATATGTAGCTCTTGAGGAATGTAAGTCAATTAGATGGCATGGGGAAATTTGTGAGCTGAAGCAGCCCCTTTGGGTCAAGCTCAAACATTACTGTTTTAAGGACAATTTGCCTTCTGTTTAAGATCCTGAACAACAGAAATAAAAAGCAGAAGCAGCAAAACTTACTAAGACAAATTCCCCTATGACTAGTTGTGCTGTTATTTAAGAATATAGCAATTCCCTCAATTTCAGGAATATAGAGAAAAATTCTGACTTAACTTCCACAGTACTTATACTTTCATCAATATATTTCCTGTTATTCTTGAAAAGAGCTGACATCTGCTTATGTTCTTCTGACATCCATTCCAGAAATATTCACCCCACAGAACTTTGTAAGGGTAATGCAAACAAGATTTCCTACTAAGTTAGTTGCATTGTAATGTATCATTCATTAATGCCCTTAGATCCTGGAGCTGCGTTTCTGATACTAAAGAAGTTTCACCGTCCACTGGCTTCACAGATCTGCCCTGTACTGTCTATCATCATCTAATCATAATCGATGAAGTCAGCTTTTACCAGCACCATATTTTCCATCCCATATTTCTACTTTTATTTTCTGATTTCTGTTCATGGCCTTTTTTTTCCTCCCTTTCAAATCAGCATAGCTCGGTTAGGTAAATATTCCCCCATGCATACTTCTTCCATGCTCTTCACTTTTTACTGATTTCTAAAGTGCCCAAATTAACAACCCATGACAAGGCAATTCTTTTGCACCATTAGCTCTGCCAGACTTCCATGACTGTTACAGAGATTACTTGCCAAAACAAATAATGCAAATAATGTGCAGTACACCCACGCTGTTGCCTGGACAAGAATGGATGCCAAGAATCAAAGCTGGTCCTTCTCTGCAGCTTTTTTGTAAATCAGAATCTAATTTCTTTATTCTGTCCAAGGTTGTTTTCACAACTACAGTAACTGAAAACCTCAGGGCTTTTAAAGCCATCCCCTTGCAGCCCTCAATCATCACAAAAACCCAAGAACTGAAACACTGCCCTGACTTTTGGAGCTGTCAGCAGGCTACAGGTACATGAGAAATTGTCATTGCATAACTGTTCTGTAAATTAAGCTGTGCCACTTATCACAAACACAACTTCAGAAAGTGGCACGTAGTAAAAGTACTACTGTAATCAGAAAAGAAATACTGTACACTGCTTTTTACATTTCTTACTTCTATTTTCCACCTTCACAAATAGTCACACAACCTTCTTACCCGACTTTCTTTTGCATTTCTCTGAACGGATCTTTTCTTTAAACTGTCATTTATTGTATGTTCTTCCTTGTTTCCCTCTCTTTTATTCTCTCTCTTCTTTAGTTCTTAATGTAGGTTTTCCTGATGTATGTTAATGTTACGTGAGCAGGAAACCCCAGCATGAGGTTTGAAGCCAGCTGCAATACGGGTCAGTCACTCCCTTGACCAAAGCACAAGCATCCCATCTCTTGCCTTGCTTTTTCCTCCTCCTGTTTTTTCCACCACAGCTAGTAGTAACATTGGAAAACTGCTGTTTCTCAAAGGCCAGAAACATACCTCTTTGCAGAAGACAAGGCAATGAAAACAGGGATGAGGGAGGGGCTGCATTCTGTTTGTGGCTTAAAATTTAAATGTAATAAATGTAAACTAAATTACATGGCTGGTATCACAATACTGACAATATTAAGTCATAGAGACTACAACAAAGAAAGTAATTTCAGATGTTTTTCATTATCATGATATAAAGCGTTCTTTTCTCTGCATTGCATGATGAGGGAATTTGTTTCTTATTTTTACAGATGGAAAACAGTTTATAGCTCAAAAAACACCCAATAAAAGGTAAAGAGAAAATCAAGACTATTTATAATTTATATTCAGTAGTTCTGCTGACTGATACCTTTGAGAGATTTTAGAGGATCTGCTCTTTCCATTCCATGGAAAATACAGGATTTAATTATACTTTTAAGTGAGCTGTGAATACATATCATCAATCTCACACCAGGTACTAAATAGAAAGATTACATAACAGACAATTCCAGCTACATTTTTTGCAGGGCAGAGGGGATGGTCTGGAAAACCACAGCAGTAATGATTTCCTTGAATATTAATGTGAGGGTTTGTATTGTACTGAGGAATGACAGCAGTTTAAGGAAATTCGATAGCAGCAATTTTTAGCTCCCTGAATATTAATAGCCTGATTTTCAATTCATTGTCACTGTCACATTAGGTAATTGTGGAGGCAGATTCTTCCACCTACATCAAACAGGCATAAGACGCCTTCACTGGAAAAGCAAATCCCAGGCATGTGTACTGACAGAGCTGGACTAGTTTGTGTTTAAGCAAGGCAGGAAAGAGAAAAGGAAATCGATTTCTTTAGCGGCACCGTTTGAGCATCACAACATTCTGTGTGAACTTCCCCTTCACTGAAAAATCTTCTCAGACCTTTGTATGTGCTCTGGCATACATTTAAACTGCAATCCAGACTGCAGTTAAACAACAGTATTAAGTTGCCACAGACAGAGAATAGATGTCACCAGCAGATCGTTTCCTGTTATCCTTTCAATAATAGCACTTGACATCAAATCAGGGCACAGCCACTTTGCTGAGGGTGCTCTACAGTGAACTTTCTAGACCGGTGCCAAAATAATGCTGCAGAAGACATTAAGTCAAATAAAAATATGACAGGCATATTTCACAGGCTCTGGTCTGCAGTCTTTGCAACTTATTAATTCAAGACTGCAGGAAAATAGGTGAACACACACATAAAGCAAGGAAGAAGAAAACATAATTAGCCTTTTTGTTTAGGTGGGGTTCTTTTTGTTTTGTTTTATAGTATTCTAAAATGTGTGTTATTCTGAGCTCTTACTCCTGGAAATTAACTGCTGATGTATGTACTTTTTTCTGCAGTTTCAGGACAACTCATCGCCCAAGATTTCATAGCCTGTTACTGTTGTGCATTTAATGGGGAAAGAAAAGTTTTCAGAGACCTCAGCAGAAATCAAATTTACAAATCGTGTGGCCAGAAAATGCTGTTTGTGACTTGAAGTAAAGAATTATCTTTGATATTTTGTTAGAGATATTGATGTTGTTCAGAACATCAAACTCATAAACCACTGACCGATTTATAATAAACTGTTTCACACTGGCGGTATTCAATTTCCAAAACTTCTTGTTAGTATTGAGGCTACTATAGTACAGGAAGACAACAATTAGAAAACTAAGAAAATGGGGAATAAATGGCTCAGCTGGCCTGAGATTTCAGTCAAGAGAGGCTCACTTGCCTTCCTAGATTGGTAAAGTATCAGTCAGCTTTCCCTAATTATCACTTATAGCTTGTACCAAGAATGCGATGTTTTAAGTACAGAAGTAAAGCCAGACCAATTAATAAATGCAGAATTAAAAGAAGCTGAAGAAGATATCTACATCCTCTAAAACTGGCATGGGGAAACTCCTTGACGGTCTGAATTTCATAGAATAAATCATAGAATCATAGAATCGTTA
>NW_009629195.1:0-8724 GCF_000690535.1 Cariama cristata | reverse complement strand
GCCGGAACTGGGGGCTGGGTGGGCCGGCCGGGCCGAGCCGACTTCCCTCTGCTTCGCCGCTGGCGGCCAGCGGAGTCGTAGTGAGCTGTTGCTATTCCTTCATGCACAGAACCGGTTCTTAAAATGGGAGCGTAGCAGTTCGACTCCCTCAGACAGCATTTTGTGAGAACATGTTATTCATGCATGCAGCCAGAGCTCAAGCTTTTAATTTCATCCAGGCATTCATAAAGAGACTTTTAAGGGCAATATTTAGCATCACTTGTCATCATCATGGCTGCCTGCATCTCTTACACACACCTTTATATAGAGAGCGAGCTAGGAGAAGACTTCATGCATTGCAGGCCATGCTTTCGATTGTTTAGAGAAACAGAAGTTTAGGTAATACTCGCTGACTGTTGTTCCACACTGTGACTGTTGAGGTATGGTCCCATCACATTATTTCCATAGCATGCATTCAGTATCTCGTACACAGAATAGATGGTTGCACACAATGTGAATTAGTTCGTGGATTTTTATTTTTTTTTCTCTTCAGCTCATGCTGTTGGACTTTGTTTACTGAATGCTTTTTGCAGCGTTGCTGCTGTTTACACAACTTTTAGACTACTTGAAACTTTCTCTGGCTAACAGTTTATCCAAGTACTCCAATTGTTTTTTTCACTCTTGTGTTCCTAGTGGTTTGTACGTATTCCTCAGGGGAGTCACTATTCATCTCTAGATCTGCGGAGCTTGTGCACACAGCTGCGCGGTTAACTGGACCTTGCTGAAGACACTGAAACTTGTAACTCCTGTATAAGCGCTCTGATCAAACAAACTATTTCAGGCTTTCTCAACCTTTCTACTTTGAGAGCTTTACAACAATAAAATAGTCATTAGAGCAGGACTAGAGTTCAAGTGACAGTGTCACTGGAATTTAATCACTCTGGGGTGAGTAAATTTCCTGTGTGAAGTTCCTTTCCTAGGGAATGGAGCTGAGTGCTACTCGGTTTAGATTTGAGAGGCTGGGGCTGTGGTTAGGTCAGGTAACAAGGCACTTTATTAGGTGAGGTAGTTAAGGGCAGGGTTCTGCAGAAAGAAACCATGCTCTATCAGAAAGAAGTGAATAGGTAAGATGTTTTCAGAAGAGTTCAGTGTTTCTTGCAACTATTTGTACTTAAGTGAAAAGGTTATCCTCAAAATTCTGTTTTAACATGGAAGATACCCAAATTTTCTAGTTTTTTATACTTCTATAAAAGTTCATACGTTTCAGTGCTTCAGACTCTGAATACATGCAAAACTAGGCAAGTAAACTTATGAAAATTCAATATTGTCATTTTGGTTTTTTATGTTAAGTTTCCATTCCTTGACAAGAAGAAAATATGATAAAACTCTATTTTAACACACCCTCCAAAAACTACTTATTAAAAGCATTTCCTTCAAAAAATTAAGATATTTTAAAATGTAAAACACAAAGTATGAAATAATAATGTAAACTATATGCTTTTTTTTAATTGCACTTAACTTGACTAGGCCAAGAAGAAGAGAAATGGTAGGGCTTGGAGTTCCAAAGTTCTGCTTCATTACATCTCAAGTGATGAGCACATCAGAATTCAGAGAGGATGCATGGGGATGGGAGGGCACTAAGAAGGGCAGACGGGATCTCAAAGAGAAGGGTTATAAATCTGGAATTTAAAAAGCCCTGTGAGTTCAACAGTAGACTTATACAGGGCTAAGATATGTGTGCTATGAGGTCTGAGTCACAGAGACTTTGGTCTCTTTTGTTGATGATAAAACAGAAAATTGGCCACTGTTGATAGCTGTGAATCTCCTCATTGTTGAATGGGGCCATTTAAAAAGAATGAAATGGTGCCTGCAGGGTTATTGTGTTTATTTAGCAGAACTGGAATAGCCAGCAGCACATAAACATGATTTCTTTACTGTTGCTCGTAGAGACAACATAAACTATCCTTCCTGTTTCTCATGAATGAAGAACAGAAAGAATCAGATGCTGTGGCATTCTGTGTGACAAATTCTTGTGTGACAAATATAAGTTTAAAAGACTGGAACCTAATCTCTCTCATATGGACAGAAGTAACGATTTTAGTGGACCGCCTCTATGATTGACATATTTAAGATCAGAGCCCAAAGTAACATTTTTAGTCTGTATTAATTTTTATATAATCCAATGTCAAGAGTAGTACCTCAGCTGAAAGCACCGTATCCAGTTAACAGAAGGTTTGCTGAGATCTCATTCCTCTCCCTAAACTACATTTCTCTTTCAACTCCCCCCTTTCTAGATTTAGTTCTGTCTACTTCAAGGTGATTGCAGTGCTCACTTTTCACAAAATATCTTCGCAGCATATCCAAACAATTTTCAAGTTGCAGAATTTTGCAAAAATATCAGCACTTTTCTCCCTTTGTTCTCCTTTTACCCATTTTTTTTGTGGTTTTTTTTTTTTTTGGTTGGTTGCTTGGTTGGTTTTGGGTTTTTTTTGTGGAAAAACTACCTTCAGTAGGTTTTTCAAATACCATAGAGGCAGCTCCACCACATTGATCTGGCTGCATGAAGTTGTGCTTACAAGTTCTTTCCTCCCTATTCAAGCTCTTGTAAGTAATCAGTCATCCATTTAGAGCACTGAACATAAATGTTTTGGAAGCTGATCCTGTGTTAAAAGGGAATGGAAATTAGGGGAAACTTGTGAATTAACAATACACAGTAATGTAGTGTAATCTCTGTTGGTTTTGCCAGAGATGAATTAGCTTTCACACTGGTGAAAATACTTCTGAAAACCAAACATTTGCATTTTCAAATGAATATGTTTGGTTCTAAAAGGCAGAGTGCTAAAAATAGAAATTATATTCCCTGACACATACCAAAAGTTTTTGTTTCCCCTGTAGCAAGCAATATATGTATGAACTATATGCATTCACTAAGCAAAAACGCATTTAATGCAAGTCTGTTTCTCAGGTAATATTGTTTAACTCTTTGGTAATGGTCATGAGAAAATTCTGATTTAAATAAGGAAAGAAATAACTAATACATTCACAGTTTCTTCACCCACTCCTTTCTGGAGGCAAATCACACTTTTCCTCCATCTTTGGAGGATATTCTTATGCATACTTTGCACAGATGGAAGCCACAAAATAGATCCAGTGCTACCAGCTGCTCTGCCGGTTTTCTAGAAAATTTCTTCCAAGAAAATGCTTGAAATCCTGAATTTCACCAGGAAAAATAGCTTTTACCTCATAGGTACTGATGAATGTTTTTTCAGTATAATTTTTCTTTCATGGGCCATTCTTTTTATATACTCTACTTGCCAATGCAGTACATGAGAGAATCATACAAAGAGCAGTTTAAAAGTTCAATTAAAAAAGGAGGCCTTCAAAAGTGTGATTGACATGAAGCATACTAAAAATGCCAACATAGGTGTGATAATACAAAGGTAAACTGTAGTCTAAGAGTTAAACTCACCATTGAGTGTTCTGTGGTGAAGCCTAGATCAGGTAGATTTGCTGTTGCGCTTCAAAAAACCCCAGCTTTTTGTCTGTCTGTTTCTTGCATGCATGAAAAGGGAAGAAATGGTATATCATCCATGAGTGTTACAAAGCTTTCTTAAATGGGCAAAAGTTGTTTTGATGCATAGCACAGTAAAATGGTTTTGCTTTTATTAATGTTGAAAATACTGCCAGTTACTCAGTATTTTCAAGGAAACGGATACTGCTGCCCCTAGAATGTTTTTTACAAGTTCTTCAATCTGTTGGGTTTTTTTAAAATCCCTGTTCTTCCATCTGTGCAGGTAACAGCAGTCATATAGTAGCCTAAGGGGTTACGAAGCTATCTATTTTGCAAGAATCCCAACTCTTTCATGTTGAACTACTGGTTCATAGTGAACAGTCAGTTTATATATTTTCTTGAGGTAGAATTTACATTGCAGTTGGGTTATCGTTGCATGTCTTCAACTAATAAAAAAATAAGATGCTTTCCTCAACTGAATTTCAGTCATATTCCCCACTCAACATTTGCTGCATTCCACTTTCTTTTTCTTTTGCAAACTTGAATTTAAATCTATTTCAAGAATAGTTTAAATTAATTTGCGTTCAGGGGCCAATAAGAGAACAGCGTTTTTGTTGCCAATTCTATGTGTTACTTACTTAGCTTTTAATAATATTTATTGCAGAAGTGAAATTTTTTAATAGCTTGCAACTTTCTGATTTTCATCAAAATGAACGCTTCTTCTTGAAGTGTATAGTGGTTGGTGTTCAAAAGGTACAGTATTACTGACAAGCACATAGAGAAATGCCCTTTAGTTCACAACAAGCTATTAAGTTCAGACACAGGACATTCTAGGGAAGGCAGAAAATGTAATGAAGTTATGTTCAGTGCCTGTATTCCTAGAAAGTGGCACGATTTAGATCAGTCTCATATCCTATTTTGTACTTTTCTCAAAGAAGAATATAATTTTTATTTATTTCTTTAGAATCCCTTATATCTGTTTTTTTATACCTTCCTTATATACTTATTATTACTTCCTTAAATACTGTGGCTACTTTGAGTGGAAGCCATCCACATACAAAATATGTTATCTAGGCTCCCTTGGTACTCATTAGAGAGGACAGGCACATTTAGAATGCACTTCATCTGACCTGTTTTAGAGGTGTAGCATCAGGTAAGATGAATCACACCATAAAAATATTTTTTTCTGTGCATAGATTTATAGGAATCTTGATGACAAGTTCAGATGTAAATACCTACACATGTGGGTACATGAATCCAAATGTAATGTCCCCTTTTTTTGTGTGTGTATTCTCTAATGTTCCCTTTGACAATAACATCAGGAGTTTCATTTTCAAGTGCTCATTTATTTTCTTGGCATAGAATATGACTGATAACTTTATGTACCAAAAGTATTTCCCATACCACAGCAATGAAAAAAGCCCTGGTGCTCATGGGGACATTAAAGAATATATCAGTTTTAAACTACATACCCAGATTCAGAGGAACAAGCTAAAATTATGTTCTACAACTAAATTAGTCCTGTGCATATATTTCCTAGCTTTTTTCTCAGTTTGTGTGTTACATTCCTTCTGCTTCTGTACTGGACAGTATCCGTGCCATCTCAGGGAAGAGGAGATTCCAGAGACTGCCGAGGGTGGCAGGCAGAAATGAGTGAGAAGCAGCCTAGGCTGAATGAAGTAATATTTTCTAGGAACCAGGGAAGACAAAAGTAAGAAGCTTGAAGTTCATAGAAAATAAATCTGGAAGCAACAAACTTGCCTTCAAGCATGTAGTGTATGGGGAAACCACCATTTATAAATCTTTTCATTTGTAGTGTGTGAAGTTATGTGTTCTAGTTGATACTGGAGTAAATTCTGACTTTCTTGAATTTAAAAAGTCTGTTGGCCTTTTTTGAGGAGCTCACTATTGGGAAATAATCTAAACATAACCACCATAAAATGCTGGCACTTAAGACATGCAGTTTCATCACTGGATGCAGTTAGTATTACTGAAAATACTGGAAAAGCATCAATCCGGTAAGATTATTCAGAAGTGGGCTCAGGACCCACAACGCTTTGTTGAGAGTTTTGTTGCTCAACAGTAACATCCATCCTAGATCATATGTGACCACAACATTAACAAAAGATGACAGCAGGTTTTAGATGCATCTGAATTTTTACTAATTAGCTTTCCTTCTTGTCTGTTTTCACTGGCTGTAGAAAAGAAATAGCGTGAATCATTTGGGCTGTAACTGTGGCATTCTAGGCACAGATTCAAGTTGTGTCAGCACTGTCAATTTGATGCAGCAAATGTTTTGGTCTTCATTACCTGGTCAGCTGATCCTCTGTACTAAATACAGACTAATGTGCTCCAGAGATCTCGTCAGATAAGTGGAAGAACTCACTCATTTTAAGAAGAAAACATGGCACATTTGAGATTTGCTCAGTGTCATTCTCACAGCAGACAATGTAAGCATGTAATATGTGAAGTTGGCGCTCTCCATTCTCTCCAGTGGCATCCTGGCTTGTATCAGCGATAGTGTGGCCAGCAGGACCAGGGCAGTGATCGTCCCCCTGTACTCGGCACTGGTGAGGCCGCACCTTGAGTGCTGTGTCCAGTTCTGGTCCCCTCGCCACAAGAAAGCCCTTGAGGTGCTGGAGCGAGTCCAGAGAAGGGCAATGAAGGTGGTGAAGGGTCTGGAGCACAAGTCTGATGGGGAGCGGCTGAGGGGGCTGGGGTGGGTTAGTCTGAAGAAGAGGAGGCTGAGTGTAGACCTGATCGCGCGCTACAACCACCTGAAAGGAGGGTGTAGTGAGGTGGGAGTTGGTCTCTGCTCTTGGGCAACCAGTGACAGGACAAGAGGGCATAGTCTGAAACTGCGCCAGGGGAAGTTCAGGCTAGAAATGAGGAGGCCTTTCTTCACAGAAAGGGTGGTTAGGCATTGGAATGGGCTGCCCAGGGAGGTGGGGGAGTCCCCATCCCTGGAGGTGTTTGAGAAAAGACTGGACATGGCACTCAGAGCCATGGTCTAGTTGACGTGGTGGTGTTAGGGCAAAGGTTGGACTCGATGGTCCCAGAGGTGTCTTCCAACCAAATCGATTCTCTGATTGTGTGATTCTGGAAAGCCCACTAATATTTTCTCTGCAGACTTCATGCAGACAAAAGGTGAAGAATGCCTTCCTATTTTGCCTTGGCTATAGTGTGAAGTTGCATGACCTGTGAGTGGCAAAACAGTCGTCTCAAAATTTTGATCCCTTGAACTTCTGTGGTTTCAGCTACTCTTTGCTCATGCATGCTGCACCCATTTCTTGGCCAGTCTCATCAACAGGCTGCTGCAGGGTGGCACAGAAGATCACCAGCAGCTACCACATCACACTGCAATCCCCTCAGCTTCTTAAAAAGTTTTCTCCATGCCACAGCCCTTTAGTACAATACATATCTTGTACCCTAGGCCTCCACTACCAAGTAGGTTGCCAGTTAATTAAAGTGGAGATGAAAAAAAATCTCATGAAGGCACAGTCATAATGTAAGAGGCAGAAACATTTATACAAAAGCTACTATTTCCATACAACATCTAAAGTGCATGATAGAGGATTGCCATGTCAGATACTCTGTGAGGGTATCTGGTTTGACAGGATATGGGGGTAGCAGATATTCAGCATAAAAGACAACAGACAAGTAATAAACTAAACACCTAGATACGCAAAGCCTGATGAGCGGGAGATAACAAGAGACAAAGACCAGAACTCTTGTTTCACAGGTTGATGGGCCTTTTAAGGAACCACTCAGGCATAACCTTGAACAGGTACAAACAGAACTTTGAAACTCATGAGAAGGAGGGAAATGAGATTCTTATGGAAAATTTATTATGGGATATTTGAGAGGGCTTGTGAGACTGTAAAACTTAGGACAGAATGTGTTAAGGAGACTGCATGAGTCTTAGGATTTTTAGGCAAAGGGCCAAAGGCAAGGACATGAAGGGATAGGTGTGGTTTGGGGAGGAAAACATGGAAAGAAGTGAGGGTAAGAGGATCTGATCACATGGAAACAGCTGTTAGTCTGTATGCTTGTCTAGCCAAGTCCTGGACCTGATTACTGGAATCTATTCCATCTTACTAAACTCTAACTATAGCCATCAAATAGGAGGAGACCAGCATTTGGAAAGACCTAAGGCCTGAGCTGGAGTTTGGATAAATGAAGCCCCAGATCTGGGCATGTATTCTGGGTAAACTTAAGGTCTGGTCTAGGGTTTGAGGAACCTCCATGTGGCTCAAGAAAACAAGTGAGTGTATGTCCACTGGTAAACTTCAGTCCTGATCAGCTACAGAGGAGGAATAGGATCGGGCTTTGTGCTGTGCGTGTGCAGGGGCACATTCTGTGTTTGTGTGGCAGCTGGTAACATTGTTGTCTGTGTTGATTTCTGTGGCCAGCCACACCTATAGGGTGTGCATGTTTGTATGCTTGCGATACATGTTCAGCCCTGCTGCCTGCTGGACTGTTAGCAGTCTGGGAAAGAGAAATCCCATGGGTCTTGACTTCCAGTGGGCTCGTTGGAACCAGTCTGCTCTTAGCAAGTTTTAAACCTTGGTCTTAAGATGCAGGTATAAGGGAAGGCAGAGTACAGGTAGCAGTGTAGTTCCATGTGTTCACAGTCACTTCAAATTATAGGCCTGTAATTCTTCTTTTCAGCAAGAGATTCCTTAGAGAAAGGGACATGTGAACTTGATGCAGAGGACAAGCAAGCAACTTGTGCTGACAAGCATCCTGCACATACTCTGGAGTGACTGGAAATGATAGCTGGAGCTGTTGGAAAATCACCATCTGAAATAAGAGTGTATCCGTGCTCCAAGAAAACTAGCAGGCAATTCTTCGTGGTCCATAGGGACCCAGAGAACAAGACAGGAGAGAATAGAAGTGGCAGTGCTATCTTGGGGTTTGCCTAGCCATGAGCCTCCTGCTGGAGAGAGCTGCTGTAAGAGTGCATTGGCCTTACGTGGCAAATTTTAGGTAGTGCAGTGGCTGCAGGGGTGGCCTTTGTGAGAAGAAACCAGGAGCTGCCCCCATGTCCGACAGAACCTGTTCCAGCTAGCTCCAAGATGGTCTCAATGCTGGCTAAAGCTGAGCTCATCAGCGGTGCTGGTGGTGCCCCTCTGATAACATATTTAAGAAATGGTAAAAAACGCTGCGCAACAGCAGCTGGGAAAGAGAAGTGAGAATACCTGACAGGAGCAGCCCCGCAGCCCCCCGGTGAG
>NW_009629194.1:0-7286 GCF_000690535.1 Cariama cristata | reverse complement strand
GGACTTGGGGAAGAAGTGCTGAGGAAGGGGGTTCGGGAGAGTTGATCCGGACCAGTAGGGAAGTCTCGGTGAGGAAAAAAAAACCAGAGGATGAGCTGAAAGACATGGGCAGGAGCGTGTGAGATGGGGGCGGGGGGGGTCCTTCCTTTTAGTTCTGAAAAAAGTGTTTCAGTTGGACTTCTGCTGCGTTTTTGGCTCCCCTGTCCCACTTCCCCCGTGGTATTTGACGCTTTTGAAGGAGATAAGGGTTAGGGTTTGGTTGGTGTGTGTTTTTTTTTTTTTATTGTGTGTTTGACTTTTATGGCTCTGTCAGTATTGGGGGGTGCTGTTTGTTACAGTCCCAAATGATGTCGTTTTATGTGACAGCTTTTCTCTGACCTCGGTGAAATGCCGGAATTGTAGGGAGGGGAATGTGCCAACAAGTAACCGCAGAGTTATCTGGCTTTTCAGTCTATGAATCTTCTTGTAGCTCAGTAGTTAACTTCAAGACCCTCTGGAGAAGTAGTTGAACATATGAAATATACGTGACCTTCCAAGGTATAGTACAAATGCTTTGTCGTAGGTTATTGTGTTGGGGAAGATCTTTATATATTTTCTTTTAAGAGGGACTCCGTGCTTTTCAGAAGTTTCCAGGCAACTTGAATACTGCAGTAAATCTAGATTTTACTGTTAATTTAGAAGTGCGTGTAAAAACAGGATGTATATTCCCTGCTCTGTATTTATTAACAGTGGAGGTTGTATTAACCCGTGTCCTTCATTCCTTTTCTCTCATCATCTTTTTTTCTCCATGATGAAGTAAAAGTAAGTATATAATGGTGTTCATCGCAAAAGTTTGAGAGAATTGTCCCCCAGGGTAATGTAATTGACATTCTCCAGTGGGTTGATGGGGAAGGCAAGAGGTGGTGCTGCATCTCTTCGATCGTGTTCTGCCTTCTGTCCCCCCGTCGCTCGGGTCTAGGGGCTCAGTGGAGGTGCCCCAGCGGAACGTAGCGATCACTGCAGCTTACGAGAAGAAAAAAAAAAAGCGCTCTTCCTGATAGCTACGCAGAAACCAAAAGGACTGTAGTTTCCTTCTTTCAAGAAGAAGCAAAAGAACTGGTGGAAAACATGCTTGTCTCGTTGGGTCTTGCTAGATTTTAGTGTTCGGGAGAAAAGAGGAAAGGAAGTGGAACACATTTATTCTATATATTTACCTAGCTATGTCTACATTTCTCTTATAAAAGTTGAGATGGCACATATCCCTGTGGGATAGTTATTTAAAGATTATTTGAGGAATAAACAGATTAATATAAACTAGACAAAGAGCTGCCTAACACAGCATAATAAGCAATTTTCATTTTGATCCTCATCTTAAAGCTTTATAGATTCAGCAAGTACTGATACTTGCTTTTAATTTAAAAATTCTCAACCTTGTTTGTGTGTTTTTAAGCTTCTGAAATTCAGCCTAATAGGAATCAGTTGCTTCTCCCCTTCTCATTCTCTTCTCCTTATTAAGTGTTTAGAAAACTCTGCTTTCTGAAAAATGCCTTCTAGCAATGGCTTGTCTATTTCTGGAGCATTAGGGTGGAGGAGGGAGCTGCTCTGTCATGCACTCCTGGGAGACTCCTACTCCTGAAGATGTCAATAGTGTCATTTCTATGCAAGATGTATCAAGATACTGTTTCAGAACTTGTGTCTACACGATGCACAGCAATATGATAATTTGAGGAGAAAAATTGCAATTGGCTTTTGTTGATACAGAAATATATAAATAATCTATATGATACTTTGGATATTTTTCATAGTTTTTTGGACTGGGTCTGGCTGTGTGGGTGCCTAGCTGCTGGCCATGGTCAACTCACCACAGTTTTAAAGCATGCAGCATGATTATTTACTTTTGCTTCATTTTGGGAAAGCGGGTGAGGGGACGTGCAAGAACTAGAATTGGAGCCAGAGGATCTTCGTTGCTCTGGAATACTGAGGTTGTATACAATGAATATCCTTTTAATGTGCGATTTGTTTAGATTCTAGTGTTCCCCTCCTCTCTGTGTTCTTTCTTTGATGTTGCTAGTTCTGTGAGTAATTGAATGATTTAGAATTACATATCGAAAGTATCTGTCAGTTGGCACATGAAAAAGAGGTCAGTATCCACAGTGCTTTGAAATAATGTGCTATTGTGGTAGAAATAGTGGTTTCTTTGAGAAGGGAGTGTCTCATTTTCGTATTGTGGAAGTTGTTGCTTGAACCTCTCGGTAGCAAACTCAAAGTGCAAAGAATTATGTAGTCAAATCAACTAAATGCTGGTGAACTTACAGTTACACTTTGCATTTTCCTTTACTTGGGTCTTGGAATTGATCTAGAAACATTAAATGAGTTAGATTCAGACATTGATTACAGTCAAGTGAGTAAGTGAACACACTATAAAACTTGGATTTGAGATGAAATGAGTATCTTCAAGAATGAAACAGATGATTGTTGTTACCTTCAAGCAAGTATTGTGGCATATGAAAACACACAGTTAGAGCACATGCAGTGCCATTTCTGCACAGCTCCCAGCTGATTGTTAACCCTATCCTACCATGGTTTGACTTCTTTTAAACTTTAACTTTGAAATTACTGTGCTGACTTTGATATGTGGGGTCAACATTAGTTTTAGCTTCATATCCCACATTCTTAGGGCCCTGAAACTCCTCTGTTGCATGACCAGGGAACAATTGCTGAAAAGACATCACTTCATAGGCATGTAGATTGAGTCTTCGATAGGGTGGTGCATAACACTGGAGTGTCTCTGTGCGATGCTATGTGATTTGCTGTATTACAAATACTGGGCATGGCTCTGTGTATATATATTTTGTTTTAAAGATGCAAAGAATCAGAATTCCTCCTACTGCTGGGGAAACTGTAAGCATGCATGTGCTTCAATGATTGTTCCTTCAGTTGGTTATTTTGCAGGTTAGATGCAGCAGTGACTTTTAGGACAGACTTCGGTTCGTAACGATTTTCTCTTAGTATATTTAGCAACTTTTTTTTGTTGTTGTTTTTTTCTTTTCCTGTCACACAAACCATTTCTTCCTTGATAGAAACCTCACAGTTCAGCCACTTCAGAATAGTCGTCGTCTTTCTTTTCTCACTTTAGGAAGGAAATGAGTTTTTGGGGAAAGTGGAATCACCTCTTTTCAGGAAGTAGTAGAAAAAGTATGCCAAAGATCAAATGGTAGGAAGTAGTGACTATCTCTAATGCTTACTGAAACTCTCCAGTGGAAATAATATGACAATGAAATTTTCTGCAGCATCTGTTTCTGGAATCTTGTAAAGGAAATGGTTTTGTTTTTTGAAGACTAACCTCAGAGTTAGTACAACTGCTAATCTTTTTGGAAACCTAAGAGATTGCATATTATTTACAGTGAAAAAAAGAATATTATTGCCTCTTCACGTTTTCTCTTTCTTGGTAATGCCATGTAACTGAACAATGGCAAATGTAAAGTCTATTACAGAAGAATTTTTGTGTGATAGGGAAGGATATGGGCAGAGAGAAATACTTGTGATGCAGCAAGGTAAGAAGGAAGGGAGAAGGGAGATTTCCCTCCCACGTCCTGTTGGCTTCTGTCATAGCTCTTGTTTGGGGGGAAAAAATAAAATAAGGATCAAAGGATTCTGAACCCTCATTGTGTGCGACTAGGTAGGAGGCTGCCCATATTGCAGCATGCATGTGGACTCCCTGATTTGCCTGGTGAGAGGCAGAGATCAGCAAAACTGGGATCTTGAAGGGAACTTGTGAGGCATTCCATGGATGTATGGGCGATAGGCTGTATATAATTTGTTTGTTTTGCTTAAAGACATTGTGCTATCATTAAAATTAATCCAGTATCCTCTTCAAAACGGACTTGCCAAAAGGAAAATAACAAAGTTTGGGCTGAAGAATTTGCTTTAGTTTGCAGTTTGTATGACTGTAACATGTGACATGCGGAAAGGGGTGTATAGCCCAGAAGTCAGTGTAGCAATGGGCTGCAGGGCTCCAGAGGCAGAAGAATTTGGAACTTCCACGTGAGTCAAATAGTCTCAGTTATAATTCAGTACTAAATTATAAAAAGCTTCAGACAATAAATACATGGACTATTTGAAGGGTTTAATATTGCAAATTCTTAGTTACCCCTTCTTGAATGAGAACATAAACTAGAATGGATTTATTTGTAAACTGTAAGGTTCATGTTACATCGTAAGGCATTGTGGAAATTCCTATGGCTAAAAACCATGGTGAATCATGCATTAAATAGAGTATTCAACCTTTGCTATGGACTTACACCTGAGATCTCTATTCTGGTTTTTTTATTTTTAAAAGGAAACATTCTTCTGAAAGTTTAAAGATAATTTTAAAAGTATGTTTTCTGTAAGACACAGATTTTTTTTTTTAAAAAATTTATTTGACTTTATGTACTAATTCTGTAAATTGTTTACAGATCAGGAGATATTAATGGTTGACTATTTCAAAGCTTGGATTGCTTTTACTTCTACTTTTCTCTTTTGAGCAGTAAAATTTATATATTCTTATATTGCTGTGGGAAGTATAAAGAGTGTTTTAAGAGACTAAGTTTATGAATCATCCTTAATGCAGCTTAACGCTTTGGATTTTACTCTTTACAGAATCAATTCTTTTTAAATATATTTTGTAGTCTAGGAATTTATTGTTATTTATCTTCTGGTAACTTTGCTTATGATAAGCTTTGATTATGATGGAGGAGAATGACTATTGATCTTTTGTTTGGTGGTTTTGTTTTTTTCCAGGGTTTGGAATCTAGGAAACCTGACTGAAATGATTTGTAAAAGAATCTGGTACCATTGTTCATTTTGCTGTCATTGCTTCAGTGATATCCTATAAAATATCTAATATAAATGAGGACTAGTAGTTGCAGTCTTCACTGTCAGCTTGTTGTTTAGCTTTGTAGCTTTGTTCCAGTGTATTCTAAATGTGATGGTTTAAAAGCTCATGCTGAAGTCCACAAAAGTGTTAGACTTACATGCCACTATAATGCACTTAAGGATTTTATTTAGGAAGCAATTCAGAAAACACTTGCCAGAGTTTCTTAAACATATGAGAAAGGCTGCGTATCTGAGGGTGTGATTTGCAGCTATATTATTAATGTAATATTTCTGTTGAATCCTCTTCATTGCTTGGGATCATTTGATATCTCATGGTAAACATTCTTTCTTTCTCTCTCTCTCTTTAACCATTATACAGTCCTAATGATGAGGTGGAAACTCTGCTAAGATTTTTTTGCTTCTGACTCATTCTGTAGATAGGCAGATGACCTGGTTTATGAAGGACTCATGTTACACACAGTCACTGTATTTGGTTTTGTGTTTTGTTTTGGGATTTATTGTGACTGTTTCGTCTTCCCATTTTTTGTTGATGTCTGTAAATATTTTATGCTGACTTAGATGGTTATAAAAGCTTTACCTGGGAGAGGATAATTCTGAAGATAATTCATAAGTTTCCTTCTTAATGCCTGCATAAAATAGTATGTAAATACCTTCCATCAGCATTTAAACTGTCAGTTGCTCTTTTTTTGTTGATAAAATAAATCTCCATTCTGTTACTTTTAACACTGTGTCCAAAGTGCCTGTGATTGAATCAAGTGTATTTTTTTTTAATTGTTGTACTGGTTTCTGTTGATAGAGAAGACCAAAGTTGATTAATATCTTGTACTTAGATCTAACTTCTTGTTTGAAGAGGTATGCATAATCTTTAGATATCTGTTACTTTGATCTGTTTCAACTCTGTTCAGCATTAGACTATCTAGAGTAACTTTATTCATTAGCATGTTAGAATAGAATCATAGAATCATTTAGGTTCGAAAGGACCTTTAAGATCATCGAGTCCAACCATAAACCTAGCAT
Organism: Cariama cristata; assembly: GCF_000690535.1. Taxonomy (NCBI): domain Eukaryota; kingdom Metazoa; phylum Chordata; class Aves; order Cariamiformes; family Cariamidae; genus Cariama; species Cariama cristata. The sequence goes on along the minus strand of NW_009629194.1, from coordinate 1,412 downwards.
GGCCAAGTCCACCACTAAACCATGTCCCTAAGCACTATGTCCACATGCCTTTTAAATGCCTCCAGGGATGGGGACTCCACCGCCTCCCTGGGCAGCCTGTGCCAATGCTTGACAACCTGTTTGGTGAAGAAATTCTTCATAATATCCAATCTAAACCTCCCCTGGTGCAACCTGAGCCTATTTCCTCTTGTCCGATCACTCATTACTTGGGAGAAGAGACCAACACTCAGCTCGCTACAACCTCCTTTCAGGTAGTTGTAGAGCATGGTCAGATCTCCCTTCAGCCTCCTTTTCTCCAGGCTAAACAACCCCAGCTCCCTCAGCTGCTCCCCATCAGACTTGTGCACCAGGCCCTTCACGAGCTTCGTTGCCCTTCTCCAGACACTCTCCAGCTAAGTACATTTTGGGTTTTTTGGCTGTTATGTGAAGTATAGTGTTACTGCACATTAAGCTTCTAGCTAGCCATGGAGGTACTTCTGTGTTGAATCTTGGTGACCTTGTAGTGATTCATCTCACAGCAATGACAAACCTCATAGCAAAATCACCTCTGTAATAGCAAAAGGGCTACAGCTGATGAATGGAAATGGATCTTAACAGGGAGCGTTTTCCAATTCAGACTATTGTGAGTCTCAGAACAATCTCAGATGTCTGTACTTTTATCTTTATTTCAGTTTCTGATGTGCAAATGATAACTTTGGTGGGATAGTCTTCTGCAGCTTTAGTATATTTTCATAATGGCAATGATAGTTTCATGTCATGTTCCCCATAGCACTTCATGCTTCTGAATTTCCACAAACTATATTCCACTTAACTAGCACTTCAGAGATTTTTGTCATCTTTGACTGTGTAAAGTTTTGGCTTCCAGACCTTCTAGAATGGGATCAGTGGCTTTGAGATCTTGAATTTTTTATTTTTTTTTCAGTTCAGATGGTCTTCTTAAGCATTTAATATTATAGAGAATGAAGAGTTGTTACCCCAGTTGTCTTAGTTGTGATCCTAGAGTTCAGAGTAACATGAATTACATTGTTCTGTTCTTTGATGAGAGTTAGAAGTGTGTGCATGTTTTATTTTTACTCTAAATTCTATTTTGACCTAAGAAAAATGCAGGTAGTCCTTGAGATGGTATGCTTTTTTAAATTCCATTTGAAGTTTGTAAGATAGTTCTCTGTCCTGATTAGTGACTTGACAATTGCTAGTTGGTGATGGTCTGTCACATTTCAAGGACTGTGGAATATTTTTCACTTCCCTTCACAAATAGTTCTCAATTGCTTTAACTAGTTACAATCAAAGTATAATTTATATATAGCAGAAAACCAGTATAACATTCTAGGTGTGCTTTCTTGAGTGTCTAATAAGCAGTAGTTGAGTGGTTTCTGTTATGTGGTGTTTTTCAGTTGTTTCTTCCTTCCCCC
>NW_009629193.1:466-2895 GCF_000690535.1 Cariama cristata | reverse complement strand
AAAACAACCTTTGCCAAGCAAAGTTTTGTGGGCAATAGTATCACAACCATGGGTTAAAGGGCTACGAAATAAACTTTATATTATTTCTTTTTAACTCGTTGTATATGCACAGCACAGGTGGCCTACAGATGTGTAGGAAGTAAATCTGATGCTCCAGCGACGTGTTAGACTCAGAGTTCATGCCGAGGCAGCGTGAGTACCGCAAGTCCAGCGCTTCAGAGAGAGCGCACAGCGTGCAGTTATGTTCTAACTCCGAGGTTTCCTGAACAAATGGCGGTTACAGGGTCTGTGCCATATAACCACAGGCATGCCAGAACGTACAGTAATGCAGAATGTAGGAGACATTGTAACAGAATGTAGGAGTTACTCCACATTCCACATTACTCCACACAGAATGTAGGAGGACTCCTAACAGAATGTAGGAGTTACTGTGCTTACCGGTTGATCCAACTAGGCTTTGGCATGTAAGGAAGTCCTTGATGAGATGCAGAAAACATTAAGAAACTGCTAGATAAAATTTACGAGGTTCCATCCAAGAAAATAATCCCAGAAAATCCCCTGTAGAGACTACACTGAGAATCATCATGGATCTCTTAGTACTTTCTGGTTTATGCTCAAAATATTTTGCAAATAGCAAAGCCTAAGATATCATACACTCATTAAAAGAAAATCACCTTAGTTATAAGTTTTGGAATAAGAAAAGAAAAAGAACATGAACTTCCTTGTCATGTCATGTGTTGTGCTTTTGGAAGGAGCTCTGCTATAACTGTCATAGGTGTAAGATGTGAGATGGAGTAGAACACAAGTCTACTTAGCAAATGTTTAAAACATTGCGTTTATGTGTGTGTATGCATTATTGAGAATATAAAATAACCTTCAAAAGTGTAGTATGAAACAGGAGGAGAGGATATGCGGAAGATCTTATTTTTGTTTCTGATGGATTTATACCTCCAGTGTTGTACCTTTTTTGAGAGCTCTGAATCTCGGCGAAGCCATCACGGTTTGCATGTACTTAGTTCTAAACTTTATAAACGGTCTTTTATGCAGAGACTCAAGAGGGTGTCCCACAGGCCGATTTTGAACTTGACTCCCTCTTTCTTTGCCACTAACTGATATGTCAGTTACACTAAAACGTACAGATTGTGATGCTTTATTTGTCATTTATATTGCAGTTGTACCAAGGGTTATTGGCCAGATCAAGGCTCTCTAGTGCAGTACAAAGATGAAATGAAAGATAGTTATGTCCCCAGAAAGCATGTACGTGCACTAAAATAATCCCAAGTTGTTTCTGAGGAAGCATGGTAACCCTTTATTTCAGCAAATTGACTTAGTTGTATTCTTGGAGCACGCATGTGTATTACGCATGCTTAATGCATAACTCATTGCAGCTCTGTCATGTGAGCATTTCTTCTCCTCTCTCTATACCCAGTGGGACCGTGTTTTGTAGCACTGTGTTGAAATAGTTTCAAATGCATCATGGTCACTGGTCTTCTTTCCAGCCTTTTTGAGCTTCTTATCCTTAAATCCATTGCTGCCACCAGAGAAGTGGGACTTGGCAGTGCTGAAGCATGCAGTGCCAATTGAAATTTGCCAGTGCGATGTAGGAGGATGACAAACTGGCTCAGCAAACTTGAGTGCTCTGCCTACATGTCAAAAGCCAATATCCACTAGACACAAAACCATAAATTGGTTAGGAAATACTGTAAAACTAAATAGGGTTTGCTTTAACCTTGATTGCTTTAACACCGCCCATGGAAGCTTTTTGCAGTCTACTGAGGTTGTCTCAAACTAGTTGGAGAGGAAGTTTTAAGCACGTTGGTTTAATTTCTTTTACTTTGACTTTTTAGGATAACATTTGCAAATGTGCTTTTGAAATCTTCACACATACATTTTGGAGATCACATTTCTTAGGAAAATCTTTAGGGTCAAATGAATTTTCTATATGGGGATTCTAGGCCCTAGAACCGTGCTAAGAAATAAGAACTATCAAGCTAAAGAGACTGTGTACATTTAAAACAATATTTTTCTCAAGTTAGTGAACAAGTACTACTTCCCAAAAGTGCCTTGCACGTTGAACATATTATGCTGTGTTTGTCCTGAATTCTGTTAACTTAAATCAGTTGAGCAGTTTCTGGTATGGAAAGGTTTGATTTCAAGCTTCCTTATAGTTAGTGATACAGTTTGCTATAAAAGTCTTAGCTCTAGTGACAAAGACAGTATGTCTGGAAATCACAGAATCCCAGACTGGTGGGGGTAGGCAGTGACCTCTGGAGATCACCCAGTCCAACCCCCTGCCAAAGCAGGGTCACCTGCAGCAGTGGCACAGGATCGCGTCCAAGTGGGTTTTGAATTATCTCCAGAGAAGGAGACCCCACAGCCTCTCTGGGCAGCCTGGGCCAGTGCTCTGCCACACTCGCAGTACAGAAGGT
>NW_009629193.1:0-389 GCF_000690535.1 Cariama cristata | reverse complement strand
GCTGTCCCCATCGTCTTGACACCCACCCTTAAGGTATTTATGAGCACTGATGAGATCCCCTCTCAGTCTGCTCTTCTCCAGGCTGAACAAACCCAGCTCTCTCAGCCTTTCCTCATCAGGGAGATGCTCCAGTCCCCTCATCATCTTTGTTGCCCTCCGCTGGACTCTCCCCAGTCGTTCCTTGTCTTTCTTGAACTGGGGAGCCCAGAACTGGACCCAGCACTCCAGATGTGGCCTCACCAGGGCAGAGGAGAGGGGGAGGAGAACCTCCCTCGACCTGCTGACCACACTCTTCCTCATGCACCCCAAGAGACCATTGGCCTTCTTGGTCACAAGGGCACATTGCTGGCTTGTGGGCAGCTTGTTGTCCCCCAGGGCTCCCAGGTCCT
>NW_009629192.1:0-9917 GCF_000690535.1 Cariama cristata | reverse complement strand
TTTTTATTTCCCCCGTTTCTTTTAACTTCGCTTGAGTTTCTGGCCCGGACAGGACTGCTTCCTTGATTGTCGCCTGGCTTCAGGCCGCGGCGAGAGGTACCCGCCCGTCGGTGGCAGGCTCCTGTCGCCTCCCCGCTCCTAGAGCTCGGTGGGGTGGATGGTTTAATTCATCGTTTCAGGGTGATAAAGCCGGGCCTGTGAAAGATGCGGTGCAGCTGAACTGCCGGTCTCATGCCCCAACAAGGTTACGTCCCTTGGTACCTTGTAATTGAATTGAAAGTCTCTTGATTATCTGAAATCCCAATTATAACTATCCAGGTGGCTTGTTTGAACAGATAAAGGCATACTTAAAGTTATGAACCTTGCATTAGTATGCACTTCTATGTATTTTGTGTGTTTTGCTTTCTGTCTTTGGCCTGGTTTTGGCTGTAGGTGGGTTGGGAGGGCTGCCTAATTTTTCAGTGGTTTCTTCAGCAAGGCTTAGACACCATGGGGTAGCAGTGTCTCATTTTTAAGGTGTCCCTGAGTGTTAATGGGGGGTGGAAGGAGAACAATTTTATATCACCTGGCTTAAATTTTTTCCATTGAGGTTCTGAACTCTCATTTGAAAACTTTGGGAGCTCACACAGCAAGGAAGGTTGTACACTACTAGCATGTATTAATCTCTGGACTCTGAAGTAGAGCCAGCTCTTGAGTGAAGCTCGTGGAAATTGTCATCCACATGTCATATCAATTCTGAATGTCAGTTCAGAGCTCAGGGTCTGAGCCTCCTTCCTGTACACTGTTGTCAATTGAACCGGTAGAACTGAATGCTTAGAAAAATAGAGCATTTTCTTGCCTGAATTACTCTAAGTTGTTTTTGAACTCTCTTTATACAGGCAAAGTATATGCTGTCAGAGCTCTGCTTGTGCAGCTCTGCCAGTATGAGGGCATCATATGGGACATCCTAGCAAAACTGAAACATTACAAGTGTGGCATGTATTGCTTGTGGAATGCAGACGGTAGAGGCAGTTGTAGTAAGATCTGTTTGTATTGGGAGTGTCCGGTGACAGGGTTTGTTACGGGCTTGTTGTTTGTTTGGCAGTGAATCCTCTGTGCTGGTAGCACAGAGAGTTGTGGTAGGCAAAACCCTGATCAGAAGTATGTGTCTGACAGGCAGACTTTGGTCTTTGATAGGATGAGGAACCAGCTCATGAGTTGCTCTGTGGGCAGTGCTTGAAACAGGTATGCCTAAAAATGGTTGGAGACCCATGCCCTGTGTGTTGCCGTGGTGCTTCAGAGAAGGCTGGATGTGTAAATAACACAAATGGTATGTTGGCTATAGCCAGGCTGTGTGTTACTCTCTTCCATGGAAAGAAAAATCACATCTGAAGTGTGCTTAACATGTTCTCCTGTCTGCCTGTAATGAGGCAGCAGCACTACACTTCATGGCTGTGATACAGATTAGCTAATAGCTGTTAAATTAATTCCTTGGAGCTTTGGGATTGGGAGGAGGTGTTGAATATGACACTTAATTGTGAAGTAAGATCTATGTTGCTGAGTAAGAAATACTGCACCATTTTTTCTCTATTGCTATCCCGCAACTGCAGTTGTCTTAACTGAAAGTAAACCACATTTCAGATGATCTGATAATCAGATATTGCAATACCAACTTTCCAAGTGCGAAGTAATCGTGAAGTAGGCCTCTGAAAATTCTGCTGTTAGCAAAGTTTTGGTAATAATACATTTTGAATTGCTGTTGTCTGCCATCTGCTTTTGTGCCTTCAGGCATTATACTGAGCTTTCAAGTTTTCAACTGTAATCACAACAGGTGGAACCTTTTTGTTTTGTTACCTTAACAAAAGCTGTGATTTTCTTGTAATTTCTTTTCTCCAACAGCTGGCCCTTGGTTACAGCACCACTATCATAAGGCCCTTGGTATAATAATCAGAGAGCCACTACATGTCTCAATGTTTTGCTGTGACTGAAGAAGATCAGTCACTGCTGTTTTCTTGAAAGCAACTGTTGAAAACAGCTTTTTTTAACAGTTGAACGATGTGCCTTTCATATCTTGAATAATTTCTGTGGTTGACTTTAAACTGTGTTGTGTGCCTCACATTGATCGGAGAGGAAGTTGAAGTCTTAGTATGTTTTTGATCAATATTTATTGGCGTATGACAGCATGTTTGTTAACTTGGACTAGTAGAATATATATATATGAAGAAAATGCTCTGAAAGGCTCATTGAATAATTACACTTACCCCATGGACCTTCATGTTCCAAGACATCAAGTTTTGCTGTCTCTAATTTCTGCTTTCTCTCCAAATTTGAGAAGTTATAAAAAGTGCTTAGAAGTCTGAATCACCTACTGTTCATGTTACATTTACTTTACATGTAGAGGTGGACATCTTACCTTCTGCTTTTGCTATTGTTTTGAGCTTCTAGAAGGTCTTAAACATTGCAGTAGAGGTTTATTGGTTTGGAGTGGCTGAGGTAGGAATGATGTATGGTGGTCTTTTGAGTCAGTATGCAGTATTAAGCTGTTGCTATGCTTCATCCCAGAGGTGATGTGTGCTTCAGTGACAGGTAAAATTAACCCTGTAGGTGCTTTGTAAAGGGATCCTTTGGATTGCAAAGATGAAAGTATTACTGGAGTGAGGGTTGTGGAAGCCTCCGAAGCAGTTAAGGAAGAAATGAATCTATGTCCTCTTCAAAAGTGTTATTCTGCCACTAAAGTGAATATGGGAAACTGGCTTTTCAGGTTCCTTATTCATTATCTCTTCAAAGAATTTCTGTTTGAAATTTATGGAGGTTTTGTCTTTTTCTAGAACTAATCTAGATTATAGTCCAATGAGCTTCTTTTAATCTTGATAATTGCTATCAGTAATGAGAGATTCTGCAGAAAAAATTATGCCCTCTCTTAGAGCTCAGCAATTGTAGTGAGCTGTTTTCCTTGTTGCACCAAAAATACTTGTTGCTTTCGAAGTCAATGGGAAAAGCCAGCTCAGCTTGGCAGGAGGTGTCCGCTGTTCACCTATTTTCACCTTCATTGCTGATGAAGATAAAAGCAGGCAATTTTAGTTTGAGTATTCAATCCCAGGGTTTGTAAAGCTGGCAGGCAAGGAACGCTGACCTCATTTGATCAGCAAAATGATGAGGGGTGGTGTGGGGATCAGTGAGAAGTGAAGGAGATGAAGCTGCATAGTGCCAGCTTTTGCTATCACTGCCCGTTTTGTGTCTCGATTGCTGCTCTGGGCTCCAGTTGTTTTCTGTTGTTCTTGTTTCTTTACTTTCTGCTTTGCTGTTCTTTCTAATGAAATCTTTATTGTGCACGTTTTAAAATACTGCTTCTCAATTCTGTTGCCTTGTTATACAATGCCAGTTTTCTTTTCCTTTGTTTATTGCCTCTTCAGGATTAATTTTAAACACCGGGATTTTTTTTTTAGTTGGTTGGTTGCTTCTAAGAGGAAAGATCCTGAAGTTTTCCATTCCGCTTCTTCCTCTGCACCCTGCCTGTAGACAGTCCTAAAAACTAAGCAAGAGGGAAAGCATTTGCAGGCTGTTTCTGGGATTGTGGAATGTGCCTGGGGGAAGGGACATGTGGACAAGATCGATACTTTTATTAGCCAAAATACTGTGATTTTTAAAGACATACCAAAGTTGCTTTTCATTATATAGTTATAATCTCTAATGCTTAAAAGTATATAGAACTTTTTGATCTGAATACTGCCTAAAGGAACATGGCAGTCTGTGTTGTGGTTCATAGGGCTTGTCACTGGAAATGAGGACAAAGGGGGTGGGGAAGTTAGGCCTGTGTAAGAAGAAAGTCCTATTTAAATGATTTACCCCACTGCTGGTGTGATGTCCGTGAAGGAAAACAACACCAATACCTACAACTTTTAGAAGAACGTATCAATGGATGCTTTCACAGCATGTGTTATGACTAGCAGGTGGTATAACTTTTTAATTTTGTTTATGAAGGCTTGAATTAATTCATAGGCATGTGCATGCTCCCTATTTTTAAATGAATCTTTCTGTATGATCAAAATCTCAGTTATTCAGTGTTTTGATTTGCGGCACTTCAAACAGTAGTATTGCAAACAATCTTGCAAATAAATCTAATGTAAACTTTGTGCTTGCCAAATACTTTACACTTTAGTTGGATGGCTATTGCAAGGTGCTTCCTGAAAAACTTTTGTAAGAAATATAAGAAATTTGACTTGTTAATTTCAACGTTATTTAAAATAAAGAAGAATGCTGTTTCCCAAAGGGGAAATAAGCAGGTAGAGGAAAGGTATGGTTTTAAGAGATTCTCCAGGCTGTGAAAAGAATGGGCATGAACTAGAAGCTGAACCCTCAAGGATGCGTACCTTCTTGGTATATAGTAGGATGACAAAGGAAAACTATCCTTTTCCATTTGAAGCTAAAAATGATACCTCTTCTGGAGTTTGGTAATTAATTTGTCTTTTTCTTTTCTCCCCTCCCCCTCCCCGATTCTTTTTCTTTTGTAATTATTCCTCAGGGTGAAAAATTTGGGCCCTTTGCAGGGGAGAAGCGAATGCCACAGGAACTGGATGAGAACACAGACTGCAGGCTCATGTGGGAGGTGAGTAGTCTAAAGTGACATCAACTCACCTAGCAAAAAGTGTTCTGAGGATTAAGTTTTTACTGTTACAAATCTTTTTTTTTTTTCTTTTTGCCTTAGCTTAAATATACTGTAGTGAGATTTTGTACTACTTGATGCTTTTAAGATATGCTTTTTAGGCAGAGGGGGATTGACTTCTTTAAAACTATAAGGAAATAGCAAATGATAGTTTCTAATCAATAAAGTGTGAAAAATATCCAGTCAAGCAAACCACAAAAATATAACAACATTGTGAAAAATTATTGAAAACTGTGAAAATAAAAAAACATTAGAATAATTTTAATATGGGAAGGTGAGTGTAAGTTACTGAGATACCGATTTATGCTGATCAACAGGTGTCAGCTCATAGCTTCCTCCAGCTGTAACATAAAACATTTCCTGCTGTGACACTTGTGCTAAGGTTTGGCGATTGTGTAAGTAAAGTTTTTAAATATTAGCAACATTGTAACACAATGTGTAGTTCTGAGATCTGTACCAAAATAAAAACCTGGTGCTGTGGACAGATGAAGGCATAATGACTTTCGAGGCTCTTCTAAACTTTTTTGCATGTATTAGGCAGCAACAGCAGTTTATCCACTGGATCTTGTAATTAAGTCCTCAACCCCTCCTACTTCCTGTCATAGCTGTGTTTGCCTGTAGCAAAAATCTGAGTTTACCAGTTGAAAAGGTTACAGTAACTGAAAAATACTTGTAATAACAACATTTCCAACCTGTTATAAACACCTGCTTTTTGGTGCTCCTGTTCCACCTTTGTAATATTTCTTTTCTGCTGTAGTTCTTTGAGCAGAATCACTTTTATTTTTTTTTCTCCTCAGCCAAGCAGTTTCTACTGAATGCATATTTAGACCTGTTTCACACTAAGAAAGAGACTAATTTCCTGCTTTTTCACCTTTCTATCGTTAGAGCTGGGAGGACTGTTATTTTTATGTTGTGTGGTGATGTACAAAAAAAGCTTATGTTTGATATCTGGCTTAAAGCACTATCTGTGCATTTATTACAAAATAAATGTTTACTTGAAAAAAACCTCTAGCATTAACATCACTGAGCGGCTTATAAAGACAGCATAGTATTGATACAGTCTAAGCAGAGCTATAAATAGATTCTACACACTGGAACAATGAACTAGAGAATGCTAAAAGCCCATCTCATTAAACTCAAACTCAATATAAATACATTGAGTGCAAAATATTTCTAGATGGGTGTTAACTCATGTCTGTGAATCCCTGTGCCTTCTTTTTCCCCCTTCCCCTGCACTCTTTTTTTTTTTTTTTTTTTTTTAAAATCTAGAGTTGTGCCCAAAACATACTTTCCCAGAGATGCCGCATGAACAATTCATTCCCCTCTGTCCTTTTGTTATCTACTTAGAGCACCTGGTTTCATCTTCTTTGTTCTCAGCAGAAAACAAAACAATACGATGTGCTTTTGTTACAAATGTTTGCTGAATACAGTACATGTTAATGTGCCCTGGCTCACTTGCCTGTTCACGATGTTTCTGCAGGTTATTTTAAATCAGTAAAATACTTGAGCTAGAAAAAGGTTTTCGGAAGGAATGATGGGCGGATTATAGCAATGAGGTCTTTAATTAAAGTTTGTTGGAAAGCCATATGATTTTCCAGATTCCTCAATGGTGATGATTAAATGAGATGTATCTGTTTCTGTAAGACAGAAAATAAAAGGCAAATACATGTATTTACTGATGACCCTAATATGACCCAATTGACAGCAAATCAGAAAGTGAGATTTTTTATGAGCTGTTCTAAAACCATTTCATATTACCTTATTGTAGCACACTTTTGAGGGCCTTGAAAAGATTCCTGTATATCCAATTTTATGACTTCCTGAATGTTTGAACCCAAGTTGTTCATATTTACTGAAGTTAATCTGAATGTGAGCTTTATAATAAAATCTAAATAGTGCTGAGAGTAGTCTTAAGTTGAAAATAGAGACCAGGAATGAGGAAAGTGAAAAGTTGAACAGCCCAAATAGATGGTTATTCCAGATACTGTGGGAGACAGTCACAGCAACTAGCCAAGTTTGTGCGTAATCAGCTGTACCAAAGATATTAAAAATAATTAATTTGAAGACTATTGGATGAAGCCGCACTAAAGCCTGACCTCACAGGTCTGATGGCAGTCAAAAAAATACGTTTAAAAAGAGGACACCTGTAGAAAGAAGACTAAGTAGTAGAGGCTTTTTATAAGTCAGGTAAAAATGAACATTAATGGAACATTTCTTTTCTTGATGTGTGATGCCTGGGATCCGAGCTTCAATTTTGTGGAATAGTTTTCTGTGAGGAAGTTTACCACATGCATTTCTAGTTGTGTAGAGTCATGGTCTGTGATGTGGTCTGTTTTGATTAAGCTATTCCTTTTTCTCAGAGACCAGCACTGTGAGTTGGCATCTTTAAGATGTCATGTTGAGGTAAAATTGTACACATGATGTTTTCTTTTGGTCTTTGGGAAAACATGGAACCCAAAAAATTTATTGGGTCCAGTGATTTTCTTAAATAAAGTTCTGAGGATGTTAGAGTTTGTGTTTAAGTTAAATGTAGCAGAATGCTATTAGTCTGCCTGTGACTTGCATAGTTTTGAAGAAATCAAAGGTTTATACTTGCTCATTCAACAGATTCCAGAGGACCGGGTTGGAGGAAAGCATCCTTGATCTTTCTGTTATCTTTGTAATGAGCTACATGCTGAAATGTTTTATTTACAAGTGATGTGAAAGAAAAAAACTCCAAACCTGTGGTAACCATGTAGTTAGGAGTAGTAGTAAAAAGCCAAGAAAAAGGCCAAATGGCTTTGTGCTTTTTCTTTCTGTCAAAACCCACCTCTTTGTTACCGCTAACCCACATGTCATTATCTCTCAGACTGAATTGCATGTTGTGCTAGTTAAGTATGCAGCCAGTTGCTGGTGATGAATTGGGAGTTTTGTTCTTATTCTTAGCATCCCACTAACACCTTGATTAAATACTGCTTCGTTGGTCTGTATTAGTATTCTTGGCATAGCAATTTTAAATTATGGGTATTTGCTGGAAGAGCAAGTGCTTTAAGGCAAGAACAAAATAATCTTTAGATATTAAAGTTCACAGAAGTTTTTGCCTCAGAGGCTCAGATGTCCCTTTGCAAAAGGAAGGTATCTGTTCAATTTATTTTTGTCATTGTCCCTAACCAAGAAAGTGGCATTCATTTCACTACTATTGGATTGTGGCAAGCGTATACTTATGGTGATGACTTTGGCAAATGTTAAAACAAGGAGGGCTGGAAAGACTTAGTCCTTCTTCGAATACTCTGACATACCATGAAGAAATGTTGGTCAGGCTTGGATGGCAGATAATACACTGTGTAATACTGAATGTTACATATTTCAGGTTTGGTTTCTGTCTATCTGCCAAGATTATGTTTCTTCATTGTCATATTAAAACTGAGAAGAACAGAAACATGCTGGAAATCAGTCTTTCAATGGAATCTAGTGTTCATGTTTGTTTATATGAGAAAATGAAATAAACTTATGTTTCTACTATTTAACTCTCATGACTTTTGCAGTGACAATTGTTTTCACTAGTAAAGGCAATAGAAAATCTGCTATTGGCTACAACCAGCTTTAGATCAGAGCTTTAAAGTTTAGGATTGAGATACGAGAAGTCAATCACTTTAAGCTAATGGTGGTGTGTGGGTCTGTTTGTTCGTTTGTTTTCTTTGATATCTTGCCTGTAAAATGTGGTTCTGGCATAGGAATGCTTTTACATACAAGGCATTAAGTTGATTTATGTCCTGAGTTTCATGATAAAATAAATCTTAATTTGAAGAGTTCTGTATTTGCTCTCAAGATGAATATAATATTAAAAATCTAGTTCTTAGCAATGTAGTCTTTATTTTGTCTGCATGAAGGCTACCTTCCCATTCATTACTCCTCAGATAGTATTCACATTTTAAATTATTTGCTCTTAATGTTTTTGGGTGAATTTTTGTTTAATTTTCAGAAATGTTTTTGGTTTTCTCATTTCTTAGACAAATGCATCTGCACGCATTTTTATGCAAGTTGCATTTAAAATAACTTTTGCCACACGTAAGTCAGACATTGATGCCCTATCTCAGTTGCAAGTTTGTGTCCTAAATTTTCAGTTTTGTTAAATTAATCCCCACTGGGATAGATAGGTGTCCAAAGTAGTTATTAATATTCTTACTAGTTTGTTTATTTAGCTAAATTTCATTAATCAACTCTTCTAAAGCTTGGTTTAGTCGTCTGTATTCATGTTAGGTGTATGACTTTGTATTAATTTTAGTGACTTTTGGAACAGGTACCTTAATGATCTTCTGGTTTTGGTCATGAGAAGAATCTGCTCCCAAAAGTAACTGAGAATGTTAACCTCGTATCTTCAATTATGTGATTTATTTATGAAGTTAGAAAGCATGTGCTGATAGGTTGAGGTGCTAGTATTCGAATCTGAATTTGTTATAGAAGATCACACACAATATGGTTAAGGAGATTTGGGTATCCTTCCAGTGAACATGAAGTTCAACCCTGCTTGTGAAAGCTCCACAAAATGTTAGCAGAAGTCTAGGAATGAGCTTTCTGAACCATTCTGTCTCTGACAAGGTCAAATAACATCATGCACCAGAAGGAGCTTCATTAATATGAAAAACTTGCTCTATGTTTTAGCTGAAGAAAAATGTCGCGTGCTATGTCCCAATACTTAGTGAGGAAGTAAATCAACAGTTGCTGCCTGAGGTTTCCTTTGTAAGTGTTATTTTAATACTTTCTACAGAAATGTTAAAATGTGAGTTTCTACTCTGCAGTGAGCTCTGTGATGGAGGTCTGAAACTGAGGATGCAGAAGTATTGCATCTAGCTGTTTCATACCATTACCAATAGAAGTCATGTTTTCAGCTAATCAAAAAAATACAATGCAGAAAACACTACTTTTCTTTACATGATTGTTTGAATGAACATAGATTTTTAGATTTATAAATGTTTAGAAAATGGTTTCCAGAAAGTACGTAGTGTGTTACTGCCTTCAGCAAAGACGGCCATCTGCTTATTTCCACTGAAGTTTTTTTTTTCTTCTTCTCTTGCCAGGTGTGCATGGTAGAGCATTTGCAATTGTACTCATGAGTATTTTGAAGTAGCATAGATGACAACTTTGGATGTATTTTGAAAATCTGGAGATAATTTCATTGCAGCATAAAAAGGCTAGCAGATGGAGTAGTGCATGTTGTTGATGGGCATTACAGGGAGCTTAGACATTATTTAGGCCGGTGTAGGGTTTCATAAGGTAGATTATACAATGACTAGGG
>NW_009629191.1:0-17721 GCF_000690535.1 Cariama cristata | reverse complement strand
TATATAATTATTTATTTTTAGATGTAAATATATCTATTAATTTGTACCTTTAGTAATAGCATATATTTTCACTGCTATAAAATTAAAGAGACAATAAAATTTTTTTTTTTTCAACCTGTCATTTCTCACAGGATGGAAAGGCACATTGTTAGGAGTTTCTATGGCCACAGTAAATGCTATGGTATCTGAATACGGCTGTAACGTGAGAGATATCCTTGTGGTGCTGGGCCCATCTGTAGGACCTTGCTGCTATAACCTTCCTCACGAATCAGCGAAAGAATTTCACAGAATTGATCCAAAGTGTGTGAGACTGTTTGACTCTGCAAGTCCTTATATTGATATTAGACTAGCAACACGGTAAGCCTACTCAGTGAACAAAAGACCAATTCCACATTAGTTATCAATAATTATTTTGATATTGTATTGTCCAGCACTATTATGGTGAGGGTCCTCACCATCTAGTGAGGATGGTAATAATCTCTAGTACTTTGCAGATCAACAAATGGTACCTTTGAATGAACGGTATCTGCTCACTTTTGCTGGTTTTCAACTATTATTTTACTGTTATACTCTTTGTTTACGGATTATAGACAAATGTTAAAATTAAGTGTGGTTTTACTGGTTGCAGAAAAGCAATTATTTTAGTCTAATACTGGAAGAAAGAAAAAAGAAATGTGAATGAAAGTCGCAATCACGATGTTGGCACAGTTTCTTCAATTGGTACTTGAGGTGCTGTCTGAATGACAGTGTCTTAAGGACTGTGAGAATGCACAAAAAATACTATTTTCTGTTTCTCTTTCTTTCTTTAAGGATTCTTCTTGAGAATGGTGGGATTCTTCCTGAGAACATCCAAGATGATTCTGTCACAGACCAGAACCAAAATATCACTTTCTGTACTGCATGCCACCCTGATAAATTTTACTCTCACTTCCGTGATGGCACTAACTTTGGGACACAGATTGGCTTCATATCAATCAGAGACTGAGATAGTATCTCTTATTCTCGAATAGTATTTACACAGTAAGTCTGGTGCCTTTTCTGGCATCCTGCTTTCCTTGTAGAAGTTCTTCCTCCTTCCTTTCATGGACTTGCAATAGGGAATTCACAGGTCTTGAGATTCTCCTGCTTCTTCCCTTCCCTACCATTCTGAGGCAAGAATAAATGTCTAGGCTGTGGGGCCAATAATTCTTGTGTGAGACAGGGTGCAAAGGAAACAAGGACAACCCACACCAATGACAAAGCCCTTCTGCAAGACCAGATGCAAGCTCTAATTTTTTGGAGCCTTCATGTCCAAATATTTCCCAGAAACCTCACTGTCTTAAGGTGGTAAAAGCAGAAAAAAAAAACAGTCTTCATTAGCTTCTGGGTGAGACTTCTGAATGAAGATAAATACGGTGTTACTGATACGGGAAGAGAAGCCTATACTGCACATTAACTGTTGGAGAACACCCAACTTCGGTAGTTTCAGCTGAAGGTTAGCCTTACGGAATTAATGTGCCTGGGAATGTTTTTCTTCTTTGGATTAGTTTAAAGAAGAGCTCCAAAACACGTACAGGACTTTTCCTATGGAAAATAACTTGAAAGTGAGAAGTAAGCAAGCTCCTCTGGGCAGACATTGAAAATACATGAACTCTCACCATTCTGTATTTTTTGATTGTAGAAAAAGTAGGACTAAAACTCATGATATGATACAACATGTATGTTCGTGTTTCCTTAGGATTTTTTGCTTTAAACTGTTGGTGCTCTGCTAATGGCCATTGAGACAGTCTCAGCAGTGCCAAGTTATTTAATAAATATCTAAAAAAGGGAGTGAATTTAGCCTCACGTAATTTTGCTGACCCAATAGTTGACTTACCTGTCTCACTAAGCAAATTCTAAGTGTGTACTGTTTTCTTTGGGCCATAAAAAATTTGCCTCTAGACGTTACCATAGATGTGATAGTTCCTGACACATAGACAGTGAGAGCTTCCTAATAGTAGAACTATGCTGACTGTAGCGTGCAGAGTTGCCAGCACAAGCCTTGGGACAGCTGTCCGCATGACGTATTTTCTATTTCGAATGCAACGATCGTTACCAATTGTAGACTTTTGGTTCCACTAGAGGTCGGTGCTCGCTCACACTGCACTTCCATCCCTGGCTGCGCTCTGCAGATGGGTTTTCAAACCGTGCATTCTGCAAAGCACTGTACAGCATATGCTGCTACTTTTGGCTGTATAATCATCTGCCAAGTTATTCTCTTATCTGTGCTTGAAGAGTAATCTCTTTTTCATTTTGTTGGGCTGAGTCAGAGCTGACCAAATTAGAACTTCCCTTGTCCTCTGGGAGGACAGACTTTTTAAAAAACTTTCTTTTACCTGTGAATTGTATTTCTCAGAGAAGAGCCTTGTTCTGAGTATGTTACCCTCTGACTGTAACCGTCTAACAAAAAATACTTCTTCCAACTCTCCTACTTGTTCTTTAGAAATATTATTCCTCTTCTGCTGTAGCACTGTAGTCCTTGACAATAAAAATTCCTACATTTTCAGTTACCTTTTAAAAACCTCATAGTTGCTTTCATCATTGTTCTCAGTTTCTTTTGTAACTTCACTGTGGTGATGTTCACAGCTGGGTTCAAACTGGAGTTTCAGGCTCCAACAGGAGCAACACTCACACTCTTCAACTTAATGCTGCCAAGCATGTTACTGCACACTAGCCGATGGTGTGTATGGTATGTATATGTATTATGTGAATCTGTATTATTAACTTATTCCAAATATAGGATAATGTAATTATATGGACACTGACAGGCTTATCTTGCTGCACTAGGTAAAAAAACCTGACAACCTACCTTCAACTTTTCATTCTGTTCCTTTGCCTTGCTATCTAAGTGTGAACCACTTTATGGGCACTGACTGACATAGCAGTAAAGGGAGTAAGGTGTCTTTCCTTCTGCTGTTTCTGCTATGGGGGCAGTAGCACCGCGCAGCCTTCAGTCCCTGCACCTGAAGCTCAGCCAAAGCTTGTCTGTCAGTGCCCTTCGCTTAACCCTCTTCCCTTGTGGATTAAGAGCATGCCGTCAAAAGCAGCTGACTTACTCGGTTTTGCAAGGTAGTGCTTGACAGCTGAAGCATCATAGGTGCCCATGTGCCTGCTGTTAACCCATCTCACCTCAAAGGTGATTTTAAACTAAGGCATTGAACTTTGCAGGAAGTAGAAGGACCTTGCAGCCATGCTACTTACCACAGTTCAAATGCTCAACAGTATGTTAATTCATAGCAACATGATACTGATAGTAAGCCCTGGCTTGTTCATACCTGCTCAAGAATGACAACAGAGACTTTCTGTTTAGAAAAACACCATTTACAGGTCATGGTAGGACTGTGCAAGCTGGAGAGGAGAATGAGCATGTCAAAATGAGCAGAAACACCAGAGGCTTTACCTTCTAGAAGACAAATCGTTACCACAATCATTGTTCATTATTTCTTTTACACTGAATTACCTAGATTGTAAACCTGTCAAGACAGGAAGCAGCCTTTTGTATGTGGATTACTGAGGTGGAGAACTCCACGATCAATAAGAAAATAATAATAATGTTCAGTCCCCAAACAGGCTAAGGTCTGTATCATACAGAGTTTCT
Organism: Cariama cristata; assembly: GCF_000690535.1. Lineage (NCBI taxonomy): Eukaryota > Metazoa > Chordata > Aves > Cariamiformes > Cariamidae > Cariama > Cariama cristata. The sequence continues at coordinate 14,105 of NW_009629191.1, read as the reverse complement.
TTCAGAAGTCCTTGCTACAAAGGCATTTTAATTCTGGTATAAAAAAAAATCAAGTTTAGAGGAAGGGCATGATAAAAAGGATACAAGACTATTTTGCATCTCTTTTTATTTACTTTTCATTCCTGTTGCTCGCTAAAGGAGCCAAGCAGACCAGCCCTGATTCACCACCCCTAGGGAAGCTCTTAAAATGCTTCATAAATTGTTCAGCTGTACCTACCTAATGATCAGATCCTATTTATTAACCTTGCCCATTAATTTATAAGCTGCATTTGCCCTATTATTGTTATTAAATAACACTATTAATTATGATTGTGGTATGCCCTGAGGTGAGCACAAGGCATGATGCCATTGAATATTGTTTTTGACAGCTATTACTGTGCAACTAACATTTGTTGCTATTGTAGATTCTGAATATGGGCCTCTTCATTTGCATTTATATATTTGAATGGAGTGTACCAAAACATGTCTGAGAAAGGCTTTATTCACTGTTCCAGTAAGACGGGGCAGCTCCCAACACAGACTTCTGGTTCCAGTGCCTGGGGAAGCAGTGTGCAACTTCAGAGGCATAGATCAAAGCCTGAAACAATTAGTGAAATTTTAATCCAAACTCTGGCATTTATTGCCACAGGTATGGCAAAGGTAAAAAATATTAAGGAGGTTAGATGAAAAAAGATTTTAATACATTTGTAGAGCATAGGTCCATTGGTGGTGACTGCTAGTCTCTTCCTACTGACAACCCGAGGAGACAGGATGGGGACTAGACAGTGGCTTGGTCTGAGTTCTGCGTTTGATGGCTGTGTTCCCGAGTGGCTGCAAACTCAGAAGCCCTGAGCCTGACCTTCAGCAAAACATCTGGGCACATCTCAACTCACAAAAGCCTATCATTCCTCCCAAATTACAAGCATCCTATTACAGGAAGGTGTCTCCTTTCCCCAGCAGTAACATGGTTTGCAAAGTGGTTGTCTTTGCCTCCAGTCTTATTTTCCTCATGCTTATCTTTTGTGCATTGCTGTCTTTCTGTCCAGCACCGCTCACAATCTCCCCACAAGGCTTGTGAATCCAGTTGAAGGGTGTTAGAGGAAACAGACACCATTCTGCACAGAGCAACACCAGCGTTGCTTTCTTTTGTATGCATGTGCCTTTTTTTCTTTTAGCAGCAGTGTGAAACTTTTTGTCCTCAGCACAGGTTCTTTATCAGTATCCTCCAACCCATTCCCATTTTACAGGTTTCTGCAAGAAGTCCTGATTTCCAGCCTACATGGCAAAGAAGTCAACATTCCTAGATTCCCTCATTGCTATTCTCATTTCCACTCCATGCTCAATTTGCTGCTGGGTGATGCAAAGAGGGAGATGAGCTGCACTCATTTGTCCCGAGGCTCAGACGGGGTGCGCATGTGCACTCGCCTTGATGTCGTGTGTGTGAGGCTTTTGTTCTCTTAAGTACCAAAGTCCTCCCTGAACTCCATCCTCTTGTGCAACAATATAACAGGACAGTGCACTGATGGGAGCAGTAAATCCTATATGTCACAGACGAAATAATGTATTGACCTGCTGAGGGATTTATATACCTCCAAAGACTGACAACAAGCTCTGCCTGTAGGGCTGACTTGTTCTACTTTCCATTTCCAGCAGATACTATCCAGTGTTTCCAGATGAATGATTCAGATGATAGAAATGTACATGGATTTAAGAACTGTCATAATCGGGTATATTCTTATATCCAGGATGTTACTAATTGTTATCCAGCGTCACACCTTTTTATAACACTAAGAGATTTTACTGCTCTGCTTACTTTAAATATACAATGCCTATGGCTGTGCTGCTAAAAAGCATGATTATGTATTTCCCAAAGGCATGCAGAGAAATAGGAAGCTAGCTTTTAAAAGTGATCCCTCTGATCTTTCATTAGCAAGCGTTTAATTTACAGTAGCATCTCACATTACAAATACTTGGCTGGCTGTCTTTGTCTGCGAGCTCTCGAGGGTCAAAGGAGGTCCACAGAAGAATTTCGGGAGCGTGGTCCCCAGAGGACAGAGAGGCTGAGGTCTCTCTCTCCCCCTTCTGCAAATGTGGCATCATGTCTCCAAGGCAACCTGAATTCTGACAGTCATGGGAGCAAGGACATGGCATTGATTAACATTTGATTCCTGCAACAGAAAAGAGTTCTGAGACAAAAATCAATATGTGACTAAACTATGAGAGTTCATTTTCACAATTAATTTTATCTAAGAGTTCATTTCCTTTTTTCTTGTGCAAATGTAATTCACAACTACTACTATATTTGTTTTTCTGGTGTTGCCTCATCTATACTTAGCAAAGGCCTAAACATCTGAAATAAATAGGTTGCAACATAAAAATTTGGGGTGTACCTACCATAAAACTGAACAAGCATTTTATAATAGAGGCTGAATGCAATGTTTGCATTTCAAGATGTATAATTTCAATTTTTCTCATGTGAGGCAATATTTTTAGGCAGCGATTCATAGTTCTGGTCAGATGTTTCAGTTCCAAGTGATTTTATCAATGACAACTATAGAAAGCCCTGCCTATCTGAAATAAATATCTTAGCATTTCTCTTTGAGGCACCAAGCTCTATCCTAAAGGAATATTCAAGCATACATTGCTGCTAAAGGAAAACATTTCTGTTCTGCTTTCATTTTCTTTGTTTGAAAGCTGTGAACTTGATTTTCCTGCAGGAGAATAAATCACAAAAAGCTCATTTGTAAAAACAAAGTTGTTGCAGGTGGCTCAAACCCTTTTGGTTGCTTTTAACAGATGCTTTTAGTAAATACTTCATAAAATAAGTATTAAATAAAACAGGGTTATGCAGACAATTTTATTCTGACTCTCTGCTTTCGTCTTTATATCATCCCCATAAAAACCTTTCAGAACATGAAAGGTGAGCAGAGCAACAAACTCGTTAGAGAGACTCCTTTAGGCTTGCGGATGTTTATTGCTATATTTGATGCTTAGATCTTCCTCAGTTCCCTCAATTACCCTGCAACTTTGATCCTCAAGTTCCCCCAGCACTGAAACATCCCAGCTCATGTAACTCTGTGCTAGCAATGGCAGAAACACTTCATAGTGGTGTTTACATTGTAGCATTTCTTCAACCTATCTGGTGCTGGCATAAATGGCATTGTGATAAAAATATTATGCCACAACGGTGAGATATTTTGAGAAAAATCTCCTGAGCAGCCCTGCTTAGAGGCTGTAAGTCAGTAGCAATTTTTTGCTTTTCACAAGACTGGGAAAGTTAAAGATTACTTTGCACACTCTCCTTGTCTAGTACATGTCTTCATCAGAGCAACATGGTTTGGGTTTGAGAGTCTTGTCTGGTGTACAGTTATATTTCTGTAATTTCCGTTAAGAATGGCTTCTTAAGAAGAGACTGACTGCATATACACTGGTGAGGAAGTGCAAAATTCAGCTGGCTTCTCTTCATTAGTTTCTATTACTATTTAACATAAAAGTCTGTCAGAAAATGCAGGCACCACAAAATGGCGAAATCGGACTGCTCGAGCTAAAATGTTCTTGTAGGAGAAAGAGTAAAGATTCAGACAAAGCTGATGGCTACTTTCAACATCTTCAGGATGACACGTTCCAGTCCATCTTTCAGAACATCTCCTCATTTCCTGTTTTGAATATTACAAGCAATCTGAAATAAACCATTTAAAACTGAGTAAGTGCCATTGCAAATTAAAACAAATATTTAAATCTCAATTCATGCTGAAAAGAGAGAGCTTGTCTTCCACAGAGCTCATCTTACTGTTTATGTATATCTATCTGCATGAGCCAATCCTCTTATTTCTTCAGTAAATATTTCCTTCAGAGATTGTAGATTGTTACGTTCCCTTCAGTAAATGTTTAGCTAATTTTTACATGCGGTATTTAGCTCCATTAGTCTTTCCTGAGATGATCCTTCCAGCTCTTAATTCTCTAAGTTCTACCCTATTAATGTCAATTAGGTGATAATCAGTTTTCACTTCCGTGCTCTTTTAGAAGGAGACTGACATTTGAACTTTGTAAGTGACTTTTTTCTGGTAGGCTTGCAAAGTTGTTCTTTTTGGTACAAAAAAAGCTTGAAGCAGCCTTAATTGAATAACCTTGGTCTCCCTCTATTCCCTCTTTTTCAAAAAAAGTCGTAGTCTATTGCACTTCAATTACAATTTATTTTAGGCTTCCTAGCTGTAACTCATAATCCATCACACTGTTCTAGAAGCAATCTTCATGAAGGAGGCTCAACTCAGAGAGTGAAAAATAGTTGGTATTTCTGAGACTGACATAGGATTTATGATAGGAGAACATTTTTAACTTAAGCCAGAACTTTCTAAAAATCTGATGTTGGAAAGCTGACATAAAAAAACTAAAATATGGAAATAATTTCACAGTTTTTGCGGGGGGGGAGGGGGAAGTTTAACAATGTATGAAATGGAATATTCATCCCTTGAATTATATTCACATTGGGACTGGATGCTTTTGCACATACTGATTTATCCCCAGTAAATTGGGCTGAGGCTGGAAAAAAAGAATGAGGTTGTTTGCCCGCTGTAATAAATGATATCAGAAAAGAGGGACACAGCAGAAGTCCTTTTAGCAAGTGAGTTAAAGAGAGCTTGGGCTAACGATGAACCACTTCCTATCGAGCCAGTAACTGAGACTGAAATAACAGCCAGTCGTTCCTTCGCTCTGCAGCAGTCTTGGAGGCTGGTACAAACAAACAGAAGCAGGGAACAAAAATCTCCTTTGGGATGTAGCTAGCCTGGAACAGGTACCCATGGTGAGACACTGTTGCATAGAAGAGGCAGAAAAAGACAGCATCGTGACGATGAAGACATTTCTACACCTGCTCATTAAAGATTTAGTGCAAGAAGAGTTTATCCACGTGGAAGTATGGTCCCCTACCATATTGTCCGAGCGGAGATTAATGCTGCGAAGCATCCTCCTACGTGTAGTTATTTGCCACAGTTGCTAAAACTATCAAGGCTTCTTGGTGTGGTCAGGACTTTTCTCCAGAACCTGGAAAGGTTGGAGTATGAGTTGAATCCTTATGAACATGTTCCAGTTCTCCTCTCTCTTCATCCCTGATTTAAACCCTGCTATAGGCTTATGCACTCACAAGCTTCCAATCTATGTAAGCAGGGAGAGGACCACAGTTAATTGTGGGAGACAGATAAGGACCACTGTATATATTATCTACGTGCAGAACTCTGGGACCTCTCTGGGTCCAGAATAATTGCAATGATGGACAAATCTGCCCTTGCCCACTGCGGCTGTATTTCTGGACTGAAAATATGGAAGAGAAGCTGCTTTTTGAAATTTCACTCAGCTTGGCTAACAGCCCAATTCTGCAGAGCTGGAAGATTTTCTATCATAATATTTCTCTGAAGCTAGCTGTGAGAATAAATGGCATGAGGTATGTTTGGCTCAAGAGCTGAGAGTTTAAAATTTTTGAAGAATCTTTTCTTGTTTGTTATGGAGCAAATCCCAAACTTCTTGCTTAGAAGTCCAGGCTCCCTGCTGGTATGGGGCCCCATCTGAACATCTTGACTAAAAGGAAGAAGTGCCCTCCTGTCTGAAAACTTACCATTAACATTTCTACTCTCAGCTGTACTAATTACTGTGACAGAAGTAATTTCACAGTGGACAAGGCAGATTGACCTCCTGGTCAGTTCTAGGTGGGCAGAGAGGACAAGGGTGCTAAATATGGTGAAACTACTACTTACTTGTATGGCAGCCACCTAAGACTCTGGGCAAGGCTGTGGTGCTGAGAAGAGGCAGATCATGAAAAGGAGTGAACCAGTTATCTTGGGTTCTGCTAGAAACGCATGGAATACATCAAAGTAGATTTTTTTGCACAGTATCTACCATATATTTTGCTTCAGTCTGCCCACTGAGAAGTTACCGAGCATCTTGAGCACTACTTCTTTTTGGGCAATAGAAATTTCTGGTACCCTTGATCCTACCTACCTAGCTCTTGGGGAGAGGCTCAGACATATTGGTACTAGTAGATCCTTCAAGATTTGGAGTGGTCAGTTAAATATCTTGTTATTACTACACTTCTCATAAGAAAGCATTAAGAAGAAATTTCTAATCTGTGAATTTGTAGTGGGTTTATTCTTCTTTGTGGGCAATGCCACTAGTAGAGACAGTAATGCCATTAGCATAGCCCACAAGATGGGCAACTCTGCAGACACAGCACAAAGATCTGAAGGGATCCTTTTCTAGATATATAAGATCTACAAACCAAGAGGCCTGTAGACTGGTGCCAAACTTCCAGGCCCTGAAAGCACCATCCCAGAATTTCAGAGCCATGAGATACATACCAGATACTCTGAAAGCTGAGGAAGTAGAGGGGGAGATTTCTAGGAGACACCCAAAGAATGGAAATCCCATGCCTTTGCCTAAGATGAGTTTGGGTGATGTCTGCAGCTGAGTTTGAGTCTCATAGGGGTTGCCAAATGCACGGCATCTGCAATGAAAAAACAGCCCCTTTTCATGAGTCATGGGACACAGAGTTGGCTTGGGAGCTGTGCTGCAACGATTTGTGACCCTCATGCCTCTCAAAAGTTGTAAGTGTCTACCCTTGGACACTGTAATGCCCTTTCATGTTTTTAGACTGGCTCTGGCTGCTGTTAGAAGGCCCGCTGTGTGAAGTGCATGCTTTTTTAAGGGATAGGAATATCAGGATATATTTTTGTTTTAGCAGGAAGCATGCTATAAAAAATTTCTTCTGTAAGCAGTCAAAATTTCCAGCCATAGGTAAGGCCCTTTGTTTCAATAAAAATCACTGTTGTTGAAATAATGTAGTAATTACATTCTGAGTTACCATTTTCACAAATCAGCTTGTTTAATGAACAAAGCAAACCCAACTTTGACCATTTTGTTCTCAAATTCTGTCTGAGTATGCAATTTCTACAGACCATCTGAGGAAATTTTGGACTGTTTCCTACTTCCTGCCTTATCCGCTGTGGGGAGCAGCATTTTTATTCTTCTGTATTTATGAAGGGAGCAGAGGGAACAATTGGAAATTGCTGTAGCATTCTTTTCTCCTGTTTGCAGATTACAGTTTTCATAGGTGTGTTTTGAGTTGAAGAGTATTTAAAATTTTTGGCTTTGAGGATGGATCACAAGCAAATGTTTTGTGGAGGTCATTGTTTGTGTTTTAAATTTACTGATCAGCTGTGATTAATCAGATTAGTCCTTTGACTGGAGGTGTGTGAATTACCTTTCCTCATGTGTAGCTGCTTGGGAACTGAAAGCATGGTTAGGGACATGAGTTCAAAATCCTCTTGATGGGAGAATAAGTGCCAACAAAAAAAGAATAAAAGCTTGTGAAAACAAGAATATAAAGAGTAAAAACATTACCAAAGAGAATGTGTTTAAATATTGAAGTGAATAATCCCAGATAACTTGGAGTGGAAAATTCACTTTGTTTATAGAGAGAGCAAGCCCACCCATTAAAACAGGAGGAGGATGGAGTATTGTTAGCCAAAAGCCTAATGGTGACCTGAGGACCTCACAGGAGAAGGGCAGTGCTGTGCCTTATTCCCGTATGGGTTTGCAAAAAGCACAAAGACCGCAGGAAGCAAAGGGCAATTTCCTTTTCTCCCTCCATGCAGAATTTCATCTTAATGCAAGAGGTGGAAGAGAGCACTAGTAGTACACGTGATCCAAAAAGAGTTGGGGATAAAATGTATTCTGATCAAACTTGGAGGGCAGCATACACTCTCTTAGCATACCCAAGCTTGCCCAGTGCTGCCTCCTTCTACAGGAAATACAGAGAATCAGTGTGACCCACGTAGCCAAGAAGGCCAATGGCATCCTGGCTTGTATCAGCAATTAGTGTGGCCAGCAGGACCAGGGCAGTGATTGTCCCCCTGTACTCGGCACTGCTGAGGCCGCATCTCAAGTACTGTGTCCAGTTCTGGGCCCCTCGCTACAAGAAAGACCTTGAGGTGTTGGAGCGAGTCCAGAGAAGGGCAACGAAGGTGGTGAAGGGTCTGGAGCACAAGTCTGATGGGGAGCGGCTGAGGGAGCTGGGGGTGTTTAGCCTGGAGAAGAGGAGGCTGAGGGGAGACCTGATCGCTCTCTACAACGACCTGAAAGGAGGTTGTAGCGAGGTGGGGGTTGGTCTCTTCTTGCAGCCAACTAGTGATAGGACAAGAGGGCATAGTCTGAAACTGCACCTGGGGAGGTTCAGGCTAGAAATGAGGAGGCATTTCTTCACAGAAAGGCATTGGAATGGGCTGCCCAGGAAGGTGGTGGAGTCACCATCCCTGGAGGTGTTTAAGAAAAGACTGGACGTGGCCCTTAGTGCCGTGGTCTAGTTGACATGGTGGTGTTAGGGCAAAGGCTGGACTTGATGATCCCAGAGGTCTCTTCCAACCAAATGGATTCTGTGATCCTGTGACCCCTTGGGTAGGTGATGCAAATACGGCATTAGTTTTACTAAATGGGTAAAAATGGAACTATATTGAACCAAAGGCTGGTAGTTCATCTTGACTGCAAAGCCTTAGAATTAAGTCAACCAGACTGTGGTCTTTCAGCTGCCATACAGGATGTTCTTTGAAGTTCTTTGGTGCATTGGCTGAAGATTGGGCTTCATCACTTCCCATGGGAGACCTAATTAGACTGATGGCCATGGGGGACTTGTAAAAGGATGAGAGGAGGGGAAGCTGCAAAGTGAAGTGTAGATTAAAAGATGAAAGCCACCTTCTGGATACTATCCTCCTGAGTTTGGCTACTGACCTATGGGAGAAGCAGAGAATTAGGATGCTTGCAAAATAAGATCCCTTTTAAACCCTCTCTTCCACGCTTAGAGGCTATCCAGGAGGATTCACAGACAGGTATGACTATTAGAGATGAGATTCTGATGAAAGCTTACCCTGATTCATCAGTTATACTGCAGGACTGCTGCACTGGAACTACTTGGGAAATTGCTTCATACTGTTAATTTAATGAGAGAAACGTCCTTTGTTTCATATCGCCTGCATGTCTAGATCAATATTTAGCTTCTAATTCAATGTACTTCTTTGTCTGAGTGTGAAGTACTCTGCTGTTTCTTCCATTTTCATTTTACAGTGTCCTCAGTATTCCTATCTGTTAAGAAAAATTAGACCAATTAGTCCTTCAGTGTCCCTGTACATGGCTGTTTTCACATTTTGGCCTGCAGAACCGACAGTAACAATTAGAATATTTTATTCACAGTTGAGCATTGCTAGTGGTTCTGATCTTTTCTTAGCACAAACTCTAGCACATTCCTCTCTTACATTTCCTTAACATTTTCAAAGTGCTTGTTTTTTTCCAGCAACCAATCTCAAAAAATCTCCCATAGCCTCTCTCTTGTTATTTCTTTCTTCAGTGTTGTGCCTTGCAGTCTTCATTCTCCATTATCTAGTCTTAATTTCTAATTTTTTTTCAGCATATCTAGTATACTGAGATGATACTGGTTTTCACTGGTGATGCTGATGGTACAATTCAAGCCACTACACTGGGAACTAGACCTGGATTTTGAAGGGTGCTCTGTGAACTGGACCTGGAAAACCTGTCATTTCGTCAGTATATAGGGGGACATCTTCAAGAGGCCAAACTCTACTCCGTACTGATTACCACAGTTTCTTTATGTAAGAAATTAATCCTGAATGAGAACAAGCATCAGTACTGTTGTGGAAGAATATGGCGGTAAGATCAGTATATGAAAGTCTCACATGGGAAATATTTTGAGAGGGAGCGTGGAATTATTGGCAGAAAATGTGAAACATAGCGATGAAGTTGAAGGTCCCCAGTATCTCAGAAGAGTTTGTTTTGTGCTTGAGAATACGCATACAAGTCCAGGCAGAAAGATTCTTGGAATTTAAAGGAAATCATGGAACATACAGATTTCTCTGCTCTTTGAGTAGAGGTGCCAACTCATTTGAATGCATATGCTTCCATCCGTATTTTTATCACTTATTTACATGCATAGGCATACACTTTTAGCTATGCATCTGTGTTTAAAAATGTACACAAGAGCTATGTACGACTCTGAGCTTGTTTTTGTTAATATATATATATCAGGCCAGCAAGACAAATAGCAATAATATTTCTCCTGCTTGCTCATTCTTGGATGTCTCATTTACATATTTATGCAGCTCCTATTTTCTTTTTAACATAAAAACCTATGAAATGATCTGCCTAGGCTTTCACAAGGACACAAATCACTGAGCTTCTGAATTGTTGATTAATTCTATCCACTTCATTTTTGCAATTCTGGACTTTCCTGAATGTGAGGCTATGCCATCATTCATTTGCCTTCAGCAAAGGCACAACGGCTCCAGAATGAACTCTTAATTATGGTCAGCATTTACGTCAACACCGTCCATAACAAAACAAAAATTGATTGAATATCAGCTTTTTTAGATTTATCTTGTTGAGCTGACTTACTGTACTATCATCCCAAGAACCTAACAGAAACAGGAATAAAATAGGATGAGTTTTGCATGGGTTTTATTTTTTTATTAGTTTTCTTTAAAACAACAAGCAGATCACAAAACTGCTAGAAGAAGAAGAAATGCAACTAATCAAAACAGGCTGTAACTTAAAACCTAAGTACATTCACAGAATTCATTACACAGTCACAGAGTGGTGCAGTTGTGACCTATGTGCTCTTTCTATCTGCTTTGTACTCAGTTATGCTGTGCTTTATATAGACTGAAAGACCTACAAGGAAAGAGTTATATCCTGGATTGTGGCACAGCCTTTGTGCTATGCCTCCAACAGCAAAACACATGCTTGTACCAACATCAGATTATACTGAGAGGTGTAAATCCAGCTCAGCTATCAAAGGAAGGATGAACCTAAAATAGAAGATAAATTAGTGGCCTAGCGTAAATCTTCCCACTTCAGCACTAGTGCTGGATATAAATTTTCTGATGGAGAAAAAAGTTTTCCTGGGAAATCCCAGCATTTGAGCATGCAGTACTTAATCTGAAACATCTTGGGGTTTGCTGAGTTTTCAAAGAATACAGAGATGATCGTTGCCTTATGACCAGGGAACCAACGATGGGATTTACTCCTGCCTTTATTGCCCTCTGTAATGGAGGATTATAGAGAAAGACAGCGCCAGCCTAACCCCAAGTGAAACGATCTCATGCTGCACAGTGAAGAGACAAGGGGCAGCAGTTAGCAGTTATATCAAGGGAAATTCTGATTGCATGTAAGGATTTTTTTTTCCTTCCCAGTGAGGGTATTGCCTAGAGAGGCAATGGTATCTCCACCCATCGACTTTTCAAAACTCAGCTGGACAATGACCACAGCAACCTGATCTAACTTTGAACTTAGTCCTGCTCTGAGTAAGGCTTTGGACCTCCAGACTAGCCTAAATAATTCTGTGACTTCTTGACTTCAGACAGATGAAATACTGAAATTCCACTTGATTTAGTCAACCAAGACGTTCTTTATAGTCAGTAGAGAGAAGCTGGGTGCTGCTTATTTTCATCCTAAGCTATATAGGTCTGACAAGTTGCACCTAGAAGGGCATGCTTCTTTCCATTGGCTACAAAAGGCATCTTAAGCCACCTGGTTCAGGTGTGGGCATCTGCATGGCAGACAACTGCATTTACATAAGAAGAACAGCACTTATTTTAGCTCCTGAGAAGAGGTTTTGGCAATGGGGATCCAGAGCTCATAGGGTCCTTGGCCTCAGAAGAACTTGGTGGGATGTGGGAACCATGGAAGCCTTCAGCAGACACTAAGTGAAACTCATATTCTCACCTTCATATTCTCAATATCCATTTTTTATATCTATATCATGATAGATTCCAAAGAGCTCTGCAAAGGTCCTTTTATTGAATGAATTTAACTAAAACTGATGTTTTAACAATTAATGAGCTGGTGCATCACCTGAGAAGTGTCCAGTTTGGCTTAAGTCTCATTCAAACAAAGTTTTAGAACAGAGTTCTCAGGAAATTCTACTTTTTGGGAAACTCGCAGTGCCCAAGTAAGGGTTGAATGCTGAAAACAGGTTTTTAAAGCTGTTATATTCATATTCAAACAAGATAATCACTATGTTAGTCCTGCTACTGGGTCTGCAAGAAAGGAAAACTGAGAATAAGAAATATTTGGATCGCAGTCAATTTGTGAGCCTGACTGAGAATGTAATAGCTAATGTAGAAGGATCACCCTGATTTGTGCACGGTTGAAAAAAGTCATTGTATTTAGAGAGAGATTTCCAGTGCAGTGAAAGGAAGGGTAGAGTGTAAGTACCTAACAGATACCATGCTGAACATGTGACCTACAGTTGTTACTTCTCAAATGCCATTTAGAGGGGCTTTCTTACCAAGCTGGTTGCGAAGGGTGAGGTTATTTCCTGCAGCCAAGGGACGCTCTGCCAAGATGAGGCAGAGTCCTTTTACTGCCTTTCCTCTGAACTCCGTTTTGACTCTGACAAATGGAGACTTGGCATTCACCAAGACAATGACAGTAACAGGCATTTCTTGTCAGCACTTGGGAGCAAAGCCATTAAGATCCTTTTTTTCCAGGAGGTACCGGTATGTCTCCCATAACTGTACACAGAGTTTTAATTAAGATGTGATGTTTACTACCATCCTTCTGAGCCAGAACAGATGTTGTGCTCCACCGAAAGACTCTTCCAAGACGACTGGAGAATTCAGTGACATATGGAAATTAATGGGATTTTTGTGGTCAAATTTATCTCAGCATTGCTTCCCACAAGGAGGTCTTGATTCATGAGTGCAACCTTTGGGGTTCTTCTGCCACGTCAGTTCAATGGTATTACTAAAAGTAATGATAAAACCACTTCTCTCAAGGTGCTTAGAAACATTAGTGACTATAAATAACACCTCTGAGTCATGAAAAAACATCTTTATGCCAATAAGTGAACTCTCTTGCTCCTAGGTGAAGGGAAGTTAACTTGCCCGAAGTGCTGGATCAAGCTGGTAGGAGCAGTGGGAACAGTCTCAACCAGTATTTGAGCATGGATGGATGCCAAACCATGCACTTCCCACCGGTGGATGGGCTGAGACCTCCACGAGAGGCCAAGGCACCATGCTGTGCCAAGTTCTGTGTCCTTTGCTCCCTACATGGTTAGCCTGCACCAAAAAGCGTACGCCTGAGCTCAGCCTGGGAGCCTCTCTGTTGGTAGGGCCAGTGCCAGCCATGACCTAAAAGCTGGGGAGTGTGTCTGCCCAGCGCTGAGCCCCAGCTCCCCCATCCCACCTGCCAGCAGGACTCCTTGGGGTGCATCTGCCCCGCATATGTGGTTTGGGGTCTGCCAGAGCACAGGTAGCATCGGCACACATGCACAACATACCATGCACCCGCATCTTGGGAAACCTGCCAAAATCAGGGAGAATTTGGCCTCTTCTCTGTGTGGACTCCATGCTGAAGGAGAAAACATTTTATGGTATTAATAAGAACAGAGTTTGGTCCATTGCTTCTGAAGCAGACAAATGTCAAATGTGTAAAACTAAAGGAACACTTGTTTTGAAGACAGATCAGCTGCAAAAATGAATTGGCTTTGCTTTCCAGATCCTCCTACGAGTCCCCAGAATAGTTGGTGTGGTTTGCAGTTACACCACTCTGTTTCTCTCTTTCGTGCTGGCAAAAAAAAGTCCTTCTCTGCAACAAAAGAAACAAGAGGCTCCCTACATTTCATGTGGGTAAAATCAAAAGGGGAGTATATGCAGGTACGACTGTTTTCACAGCTACGTGCATCTCCATCGCAGGATAAAGAGAGGTTTTGTAAATAGCCTGGTGTTTCTGTATTGACATTTCCTCCGCGGGCAGCGCTCCGGCTTTGTGCGGGCGCCTGGCACTTGCACACAGCTCTGCTCTGTTATGGAAAGCCAGGCATGCGTGAGCTGATTGCTGGAGACAAGCGAGGAAAAGGGGGACCTCGGTGAAGACGAGTCAGTTGGGGACAGGGAACACTGTGTCTTTTGTGGAGCGGGGAGAGGGAGGCGAGAGTGATGCTTGCAGAGCATCCCCAGGGCCCCCCCTCGCTCCCCAAACCAGCATCGGCAAAAGGCAGACCTGCTGGTGCGCGGCGAAACTGTGCAGCAGGAAAATGAAAGCCTTGGGGTGAAATACAACTCCTGTGCAAT